>NW_017673072.1:0-1923 GCF_001879085.1 Nicotiana attenuata | reverse complement strand
GGGTATTTAGCCCAGAGTCGAATCCCACAGGGAATTAACCCACCAATTACTTTTGTCAGCCTCACTGAATTCTCTATAATCAACTTCCCAGATATTTTGAATAACACTTGGTGATATTTCTACTAACTATAACCGAATAAAATTAAGTAAACTAAAAGCTAACTATGACTGAGTTGTAAACAAATAAGAGAAGGATCTAAGGTTGTGATTTCCTCTATTGATGGAATCCCTCCCTGTTATGTTTCGTATAGATTTGCCTAATCGTCTGTATCAATCATGAGAACTCTTACTACCGTAAATCTCTCCCGAGTTACTACGACAATTTACAAGATGCACTCTCCCGAGTTACACTAGCTGGCTTTTTACAGCTTACTTAGATCGCACCCAATGTTTCGTTATCCCTAATCCCAACTTTAAACCCTCGGTTATTGATTCCTCATATACTTTGGGAGTGGTGTTGTTCAACAGCTACCTAAATATGCATTCTCTTTCGAGTAATACATATTAAATAAACAAAGCTAATTGAGGATCCTATCAATTAACTACAACAATAACGTAGTTGAACAAATAGAGATTAAACTTCGCAAACTATATTAACACAACAAGAAGTTCATCCCTCAACAGGTTCCATCAAAACCTTAGACTAAATAATTAGCTACTCATAATTGTGTTCATAATAACAATAGCAAAATTCATCATGAAAGATAAAAAGAAAAGGAAGAAAGGTAGAACTCGATGCGAATTATCCTCCTTGCCTCTTGCCTCTTCTTGCCTTTAACAAAACTATAAAAACCTTGATATCACTTCTTTGGGCAACTTGGGCTTCTTATATGTTAAGGAGAGTTGCCCCCGAACTTCCGTAATTACCCCTGGAATTAAGGTTCATCGATCTGACAAGCACGGCCGCGCTTGGGCGGCACATATTGCATTCCATTATGCCTGGACTTGCGCGGCTGGAGCGCGCCCACGCTTAGCCCGCGCTAGTGGGTTTCAGCTATTTTCTCCTTTTCTCCTTCTTCTTTCACGCGCATTCACCTCCGAGTGGCCTTCCTTGCTCCAAATTAGCTCCAAAAGCTATTCAATGTCTTCATAATCAATACTTGCTCCTGCAAAGTACAAAAACCTCAATCAGAGCATTTTGTTATCAATTAGCACTGAAAACATCAAAAAAGTATGGCTAATTTCGAGCATAAATAGCATCTATATCGCCTAATATAGGGTACTATCAAGTGCATTTCAATGTTATCGATGTCCGTTCGGGATTTCGAGACTGGGAATAGCTCCGTATGGTGATTCTGGCATTGGGAACGCGACCAGAAGTGGATTTGGAGATCCGTAGGTCATTTTGGGGTCATTTGGCAAAAGTTAGAAATTTGAAGATTTTTGAGAAATTTGACCGGAAGTGGACTTTTCATATCGGGGTCGGATTCCAATTCCATAAGTGGGAGTAGGTTTGTAATATCGAATATGACTTGAGTGCAAAATTTGAAGTCATTCTAGATTGATTTGATACGTTTTTGCGCAAAATATAGAGGTTTAAGGATTTGAAAACTCATAATTGATTCGATGCGCGATTCGTAATTTTGGTGTTGTTTGAAGTAGTTTGAAGCCTCAACTAAGTTTATATTGTATTTTGGGACATGTTGGTATAATTGGTTAAGGTCCCGAGGTCCTCTGGTGGATTTCAGAAGGTTAACAGAATGGATTTTGGACAAAGGAACTGCTGGAATTTTCTGCTGCAAAAGCAGTTTTTGGACAATAGCTGATGCAATCACAAAGCTAACTTTGGAAGCTTATATATCAAAATTTACAAGGAGTCCGAAAATAATTAAACAAGAAAGTTGTATCCATGATTGCCAATATTTACTCCATTATTGGAAAGAAATCTATTGTGTTTAAAGTCTTCATTTCTAATGACTTAAA
>NW_017673071.1:144056-152822 GCF_001879085.1 Nicotiana attenuata | reverse complement strand
AAGGTATTAGGTGGTATTGGTGCTTTTGGCTGAGGTCCCGGAGGCCTTGGGATGATTTCGGGTGGTTAACGGAGAAAATTTCTAAGTGTTGCAGCAGCTGGTATTTTCTTTCTGGTATTTTCGCTTCTGCGGCCTGGGAACCGCAGAAGCGGTGTCGCAGAAACGGCCTTGGACGTCGCAGAAGCTACTTTTGGTCACCCTCCAGGAAACCGCAGAAGCGGTAGGATTTTCGCAGAAGCGGATCCGCTTCTGCGAGATGGGAACCGCAGGAGCGAAAGCTGGGATTTTTAAAGGGAGCCGCAGAAGCGGCCAGTGCTTCGCATAGGCGGGACTGCAGAAGCGGTCCCTAGACCGCAGAAGCGGTATTTACTGTTCAGAAATATCAATTTCGAGGGTTTAATTTCATAAGTTTGAAAATCGATTGAGAGCTCGGGAGAAGGCGATTTTGAGTGGGTTTTGAGGAGAAAATCATTGGGTAACGTTTCTTTGATCCCTTTTTGTTATATTTCATTATTATATAGCTAAATACATCATTGGAATTCGAATTTTGGACCAAAAATTGGATAATTTGGGGTAAAACTTCATTGGCTAGACTATTGAGTTTTGAGTGGGCATTTGACCTCCGATTTGGGAGATTTTTATATGGTTAGACTCGTGAGAGTACGAGGGTTCTAAAAATGTAAAAATTACTCGATTCCGAGATGTTGGCTTGAGGGGCATTTTGGTCATTTTATCTATTTTCGCGCCCTAGCTTTAACTTTAATAGTGGAATCAGTTGTTTGCTATATTATTTACGATATGTAATTGAATTGAATAGATTTGGGCCATTTGGAGTCGGATACTCGTGGCAAAGGCGTGGTTTCTATTGATATTGAGCCGGTTCGAGGTAAGTGGCTTGTCTAACCTTGTGTGGGGGACCTTTCCCCTTAGGATTTGTTTGTTGATTTGAGTGCCTTGTACGCGAGGTGACGGGCGCGTACTTGAGCCAATTGTTGAAAATCCGGTTTTCTTAAGATGTTGAGATTGAGTTCCTTTCATATTTGCGCTATTCTACTTGCAATTATAACCTGTGCTAGATTAGGAAAGCATGTTTAGTTGATTTAACTTGCCTAATTGCTTAAGTTGCCTTGACTGTACTACGTGAAGCATGCTAGGCCAGTACTACCTGGTGCTTGTCTTTTGTACTTCGTTTTCGTGTACCTTCTGGTTGTGATTGCGCATTTACATTGGGACTACGGATGTGGGATTCCGGTAGCTCCCCCCTTGTTTGTTTACTTTGGGACTGCGGGTTCGATTCCCGATAGATCCCCCTGCACTTTTACTTTGGGACTGTGGGTTAGATTCCCGATAGATCCCCCTACATTTTGATGGTTGGACTACGGGACGGTATCCCGGAAGATCCTTCGGTTTGGTATACGAGTTGGACTACGGGACGGTATCCCGGGAGATCCACTGGATAGTTGAGGAAAGGGCTACAGGACGGTATCCTGGGAGACCCTCATTGTTATCATTGGTATTGAGTTGTATTTACTCGGTGTTTGCTCTGTCCTTTTGTGGTTGTTATTGTCTCGTTGACCTACCTTATTTAACTGCTGTATTTATTATTTCTGTCAGATTATCATACCGTTAATTATTGTTATTACTATATTTTGTCTCAGTATGACCCTGACCTTCCTCGTCACTACCCAACCGAGGTTAGGCTTGACACTTACTGAGTAGCGCTGTGGTGTAGTTATGCCCTTCCTACGCATGTTTTTCATGTGCAGATCATTCAGGTACCTCCACTCAGGCGCACTATCAGTGAGGCAGGAGGACTACGGAGACTTCGAGGTAGATCTGCTGCGTCCGCAGACCACGAGTCTCCCTCTTACTCTATCTTTAGTACTTAGTTTTCCTTCTTTCGGCTGTTAGAAATTCTGGAGTTTGGAACCTTTACTATACACTTTTGTAGCCTGTGTTGCCCATGAATTTCCGGGTTTTGGGAATCGTTTTAGACTTTTGATATTAAGTTGTACTTGCCAAGCGGCATTCAGTACAGTTTCCTTTAGATACTTGATTTGATCTTCTCTATTTTTCCGCAATTATTATATTTCCGCAAATGTTAGGCTTACCTGGTCATGGGGGCCAGGTGCCGTCACGACATGTTAACGGTTGGTGAACTAGGGTCGTGACATCCCAGGATCTGATCGACCATCGAGTTGAAAGTTTCCACTTTCTTATCGTTCACCTCTATCTTCTTTTAGCCGGATTCCACCTGTTTTGTCAGTGCCTCGAGCATTTTCATCACCTCGGAAGTTTCCCCGGGTCTTGACCCATCAGGTTCTGTGACAATCCCTTTTTCCCTTCGAGTATATTCTCCAACCCCTTCGGGTTCAGCCATATTGTGTGCTTGATTTTGACTCTACAGTTGTGCTATGGCAACTTGTTGAGCTTTCAAAATCTAGAAATCAGATGCAAGCTAATTCTATCACCTCCTCCTTCGGGTGCCTCGCGAGCTAATGGCCGAGGTGCCCCGTGAATATTGTTATCGGGATCAGTTAGTAAGTTTACATTGATAGTAACCTGTGAATTGGCATCGACTAGGTCAACGATCAGAATACCATTCGGGTCGATATGGGGTATGCTATTTCTTGGTACCACATTGTTATTTTCACCGTGGTGGTCTGATTCGGCGTTTACACTTAAGTGAGCAGATTGGGAGTTTGACATATTAAATAATCCTGAAATCAAACTTCAAAGACCAGGTGTAAAATAGAGTGTGTTATAAAGATTCATATTAAATCACCATTCTTAGCCTCGCGGTGGGCACCAAACTATTTACCCTTAAAATAAAAAATAATTGAATTTGTACGCAGTTCAAAGGATACATGGTTTAATTTAACACAAACAATCGAAGAACAATAACTAATTGAATTAAAAAGAGATAATACGATCAAACAAAATGTTATGAAATAATTAATCCTGGCGTTAGATTCGAATGCTAGAGATCGGTTCCAACGAGTCCTCGGAATAGAGCTCAGTTGCAACTAAATAGATGAACAACTGAAGAACACTTGAACAATTGATATAAGCCAAAATAAAATTTTATTTCTTTGATATGCATGCCAACAGTGTCCCAGAAATGAAAAGGTTATCCTTTTCATATAGTAGAGAAGTTTCAACCTTAATACAAGACTAAATAAGGTAAAAATCCTTTCCTTCCTTTTATCTCATGAAAACACGATCTACAACCAATACCGATTGTGATCCGTACAACAATATCTAGCTGATGGCGGATATTTCGACTCTCCATTTGTCTTCTTTAACCATTTCTTCTTTTACCCTCGGCTCTTCGTATTGCTCAAGCTGGATTCTCTCCGGGTTCGGTCATGCTCGATCCTCGGCGTGTCGTTCATCCACCTCCGGTCCCGATCAGTGGGCACACTCAGTCTTACTCGAGCGTGTAACGAATAACGTTGTTCCTTGTTTCTTCAATGGGAAATCGGGATAACTCTATCCCCGATTTTACCCGTACACAAGCACCCTCCTTGGCGAGTGCATTCGCAACTCTATTCTGCTCCCCGTAGGTATGCTTGATCTTTGGATTTCCCACTCTATTCTGCAATTATGAACAATGGTTCATAAGTATTATTATTTCTATTTTGGATCATATTAATTATCTTAGTAGAGTCACTAAAGATTTCAAGTAGTGTCATGTTGTGCTCAAATAATTTTAATCCCAACACAAAAGTGTCACGATCCAAACCGATGGGCAGCGACGGGTGCCCGAAATCCTACATGTCGAACATCCTTAAGCATGAGTTTAAGATATAAACATGAATAACATACGTGAGGGAAACCTATCCAAAATACATATGTACATATACATGCGGAATACAGTGGGCGAGCCGGCAAGGCTGCTATATACAACTATATACCCAAAACTGGAAGCCGACAAGGCCACATACTATCCAACTATACATGACTGTCTACAAACCTGTAATAGAAAATACAACTGTACAAGGACGGGGCTGTGCCACGTCATACCCATATATGTATACAAGCATATCGTACCAAAATCAAAAGCAGCTCTGGATCAAGTAGAGCATGCCAACTCTCGCTGATCAAGGATCCTAAGAAGGGGGACCGTCAGCTTGCCTACCTGCACCTTCGGGCATGAAACGCAGGCCCCGGGAAATAGGGCGTCAGTACGAATAATGTACCGAGTATGTACGACATGAAAATCAGTACATAAGAGACATAGATGAAACATGGAATAAGGAATTCTACCTGTAAGTCTAAACAACTTTGAATATCCTGAAATAGTTATAATATCATGCACGTGCGTGTAAATGTCGTGTCATGCACAGGTATAGGTGTACACAACATCATCAAGCCTCTAAGGGCATCCCATCATATCATCTCGGCCACTATGGTCAAAATGATCAACATATACCAACTGATCAGGTGGTGTGCGTATATAACGCCATAACCTTTTCCCATATAAATATATATATATATATATGTATACATATGTATGTATCTTCAAGCTCGTTCATCTCTTCATGCTCGTTCCAAGCTTGAAGTACCATTTGTACAAATAAGAATCCCTTTCGTTACATGATTTCTTCTTCATATAGATAGATATAGGATCTATGGGGTAATCACTTAGAAGTACATTTGTGCTACAACCCTTCCTATCTGATTGAAAAGGATCCCATGATCCTGAACCGATCTTACCTAGGATCGCAAATCCCAAGTTTGTCTATGAAGAGGAAAGTCAGCTAGGGGTCGCCCCAGAGGGGGAGGTCGATCAGGTGGTGGTCAGGCCCGTTTCTATGCACCGATGCTATTGCTTCAGATGCTGTGATTACAGGTATTGTCTCAGTCTGCCATAGAGATGCCTCTGTGTTATTTGATCCTGGCTCCATACTTTCCTATGTGTCATCATATTTTGCTCGTTATTTGGATATGCCCCATGAGTCTCTTGCTTCATCTGTTCGTGTATCTACTCCAATGGGCGACACTGTTGTTGTAGACCGTGTATACCGGTCATGTGTGGTGACTATTGGGGGTCTGGAGACCCGAGTGGATCTTCTGTTACTTTATATGGTGGATATCGATGTGATTTTGGTCATGGGTTGGTTATCCCTGTGCCGTGCTATTCTGGACTGTCATGCTAAGACAGTGACGTTGGTGATGCCGGGTGTGCCACGGATTGAGTGGCGGGGTTCCACTGATTTTGTCCCCAGTAGGGTGATTTCATTTTTGAAGGCCCAGCGGATGGTTGGGAAAAGTTGTCTTTCATACTTAGCATTTGTGAGGGATGTCAGTGTAGAGACTCCCAGCATTAATTCTGTTCCAGTAGTGAGGGATTTTCCCGATGTGTTTCTTGCAGACCTGCTGGGCATGCCACCGGACAGGGATATTGATTTTGGTATTGATCTGGTGCCGGGCACTCAGCCCGTTTCTATTCTACCATATCGTATGGCACTAGCGGAGTTGAAGGAGTTGAAGGAGCAGCTTTAGGAACTCCTTGATAAGGGGTTCATTCGGCCTAGTGGGTCGCCGTGGGGTGCGCCTGTCCTATTTGTGAAGAAGAAGGACGGCACTATGAGGATGTGTATTGATTACAGGTAGTTGAAAAAGGTTACAATTAAGAACAAGTATCCTTTGCCTCGCATTGATGATTTGTATGGCCAGCTTCAGGGAGCGAGGGTGTTCTCCAAGATTGATCTCCGTTCAGGGTATCACAAATTGAAGATCAGGGACATGGATATTCTTAAGACAACTTTCAAGACCCGATATGGTCATTTTGAGTTCCTTGTGATGTCTTTTGGGCTGATCAATGCCCCTACAACGTTCATGCTGTTAGATCTAATTTTAATGATGCAAATAATATATCTGTGCAGGAAATCATTCAGAGAAGATCAAGGAATCAAGGAGCTACTACGAGATTGTTGAAGTCAATCTGGATGCTTAAGGAAACAAATCAATTAGCAAAGATTGCAAATCAATCAGCAAAGATCATGGACAACTGCGATGGAAAGAATCTCTAAACTTAAGGCAACAATCAAGGCCAGCACATTCAATCCGGATTCTGAAAGAAGATTAGCTGAGCTGCCAATTGTAGAAGGACCAACAATCAAGGAATAAACCCTCATCATCAACAGCTATAGAAGGAAGCGATCAATTGCGATCAATCTCCTTTCATCAAGGAAGAGCAACGACTAGCAATCTTATTCTTGGAAAGAATCAATCTCTTTCCAAGGATCAAATCCCTTGGGTTGTCAAATCTTGTCAGGAAGAGGACTTCACCAAAGTATTTATACTCAGCATCCAGCCTTACACAGATATACTTTGATCGAACCAAAAATCCTCTCTTTATTTTACTGCAAACAATCATTGTAGTTCTTTGAGACCTACTGTGTAACAAGTCAGAGAAAGATGAGAGTATAACACTGGTGAGGCATTGTATCAAAAGAGACGAGTGTTATAGGAACTGAGCTATCACGTCATTTCCATTGTACTCGAAGAAACGCATTTACTAAAGAGAACTCCTTTGCAACCCAAGGGGACTGGACTAGGATTCACATTGAATCCGAACCAGTATAAAAATTCCGGTGTCTTTAATTCCTGCACTTACTTTCTGCATTTTATATTCTGCTACTATAACTATTTGCATCCAGTCGACTAATTGAAAAACCAGTCAACTAATAGAGATTAAGATTAAAAATATATAATTCACCCCCTCTTGTACTTTCAATTGGTATCAGAGCGAGGCTCACATTCTATTTTTGCTTAACAGCTTGTGAGAAAAGATCATGGCAAATCAAGTCATCATAGGAGCTCTCTTCCAAGAAGGAACTTCACAAGTTAGACCACCATACTTCAATGGTCAACATTTTTCTCACTAGAAAGTGCGTATGGAGATCTTTGCCAAGGCTTATGACGTTAAAGTTTGGAGAGTCATCAAAAAGGGAAACTATCCCTTACCTACTGCTACTCCACCACTTGCTGATCCTGAAGATATAGATTCATATACAAAAGAGCAAATGGAAGTCGTACAAGTAAACAATAAAGCAAGAAATCTGCTTCACAATGCTATAAGTGGTGAAGAATATGAGAAAATCTCTAGCTGTGATATAGTCAAACAAATGTGGGACAAGCCTGAGGTTACATACGAAGGAACCAGCAAAGTAAAGGAAACACATATCAATATGTTGGTTAATGATTACGAACTCTTTTCAATGAAAGAAGGAGAATCTATTAATGAGATGTTTGCCAGGTTCAACAAAATAATTAGTGATCTAAAGGCATTTGGCAAGCCATATACTAGTGGCGATCAAGTCAGAAAAATTCTCAAAAGCCTGCCAACTACTTGGCAGACCAAAGTAGTCACACTCGAATTTTAGGATCTAAACAAATTATCATATGATGAACTACGAGGAGAATTCATAGCTTTTGAAAAGACACATCTCAAGAAGACTAGTCAAGAAGAGAAAAAGAAGATAGTCGCATTCAAAGCTTCAACTGAAATAGCTAAAAATGAAATTGATGATGATATCTCTCGTGTCACTACTGTAACAAAAGTGGGCACAAATATTCTTTTTGTCGCTTTCGTAAAGCAAATATGTCATGATGGGTTTGGAAACCAAAAAACAATTCTGAATCTAGCAATACTAACCCTCCAGGACCCAAGCAAGCTTGGGTACCTAAAAGAAAGTAATCTCTATGTTTTGTAGGAACACCACAGAATGAGCCGCAAAGGAAAATGGTATCTAGATAGTGCGTGTTACAGTCACATGACAGGTGACAAAAACCTGTTCAAAGAAGTTACAAAAATTGATGGACGAAGCGTTAAGTTTGGGGATGACTCAAAAGGTAAAATAATTGGTACTGGAACAATTCCCTTCAATAACAACTGTGATATCACTGAAGTGTATCTCGTCGATGGACTCAACTACAATCTCCTGAGCATAAGTCAACTATGCGACTTAGGATATGAGGTAAACTTTAAGAAAACAGGTTGCGCTATTGAAGACGAATCAGGTAAAACAGTCCTCCTTGGTAAAAGGTATGGAAATGTTTATATCCTTGATGGTTTTGAAAAGATAGATGGTCATATTTGCTTATCATCCATGTCTGATGATGCATGGTTATGGCATAGGAAACTTGGTCATGCTAGCATGCATTTGATAGAAAAATTGTCCAAACATGAGTTAGTTGTTGGCCTACCCAAACTGAATTTTTCTAGAACTCATATCTGTGATGCATGCCAAATTGGTAAGCAGACCAGAAACTCTTTCAAAAATTAAGATATTGTATCTACTTCTAAACCTTTGCAATTTCTTCATATAGATTTATTTGGGTCTACTAGAATTGCTAGTATCGGAGGAAAAAGATATGCTTTTGTTATTGTTGATGATTAGTCACGTTTCACTTGGGTAATTTTCTTATCTCATAAGGATGAAGCATTAAGAAATTTCGAAGTTTTCTGCAAAAAGGTTGAAAGAGAAAAGGGATATCTGATCTCCACAATTCAGAGTGATTATGGAGGAGAATTCAAAAGCAGAGCATTTGAAGATTTCTGTAAAGATCAGGGATTTACTCATAACTTCTCTGCACCACGATCACCACAGCAAAATGGGGTTGTAGAAAGAAAAAACAGAACCCACCAAGAAATGGCAAGAACTATGTTACTTGATCATTCACTGCCAAATCACTTCTGGGCAGAAGGTGTAAGTACAACATGTCACATTCTCAACTGATGTCTCATAAGGCCTA
>NW_017673071.1:131192-137364 GCF_001879085.1 Nicotiana attenuata | reverse complement strand
ACATTTCGCTTATCGATAGTCAAACTATGTAAAATTTGACCAATACTATTGAATATTTTTTATCATATTAACATGAGAAAAATTATAACTTATATTCCCTCCGTTCCAATTTATGTTAACCTGTTTGACTGGGCACGGTTTTTTGAATTTTGTCATCATCAAAAAGGGGGAGATTGTTAGATCTAATTTTAATGATGCAAATAATATATCTGTGCAGGAAATCAATCAGAGAAGATCAAGGAATCAAGGAGCTACTACAAGATTGCTGAAGTCAATCTCGATGCTTAACGAAAGAAATCAATTAGCAAAGATTACAAATCAATAAGCAATGATCATGGACAACTGCGATGGAAAGAATCTCTAAACTTAAGGCAAAAATCAAGGCTAGCACATTCAATCCGGATTCTGAAAGAAGATTAGCTGAGCTGCCAATTGTGAAAGGACCAACAATCAAGGAGTAAACCCTCATCATCAACATCTGTAGAAGGAAAGCGATCAATTGCGATCAATCTCCTCTCATCAAGGAAGAGCAATGGCTAGCAATCTTATTCTTGGAAAGAATCAATATCTTTCCAAGGATCAAATCTCTTGGGTTGTCAAAACTCGTCAGCAAGAGGACTTCACCAAAGTATTTATACTCAGCATCCAGCCTTAGACATATATACTTTGATCAAACCAAAAATCCTTTCTTTATTCTACTGCAAACAAACATTGTAGTTCTTTGAGACCTGCTGTGTAACAAGTTAGAGAAAGAGGAGAGTATAACACTAGTGAGGCATTGTATCAAAAGAGACGAGTGTTATAGGAACTAAGCTATCACGTCATTTCCATTGTACTAGAAGAAACGCATTTACTAAAGAGAAACTCCCTTGCAACCCAAGGGGACTGGACTAGGATTCACATTGAAAACCAGTATAAAATTTCGATGTCTTTAATTCCTGCACTTACTTTCTGCGTTTTATATTCTGCTATTATAACTGTTATGTTATTGCATCCAGTCGACTAATTGAAAAACCAGTCAACTAAGAGAGATTAAGATTAAAAATATACAATTCACCCCCCTCCCCCCCCCCTCTTTTGTACTTTCAAAAAAGGGATTCAGAGTATGTTGTTGTTATAAAAGATTCTCATTAGGGGTAGAATTGAAAGCTTAAGCTAAATTATTTCCAAATTTTAGAAAGAGGTCATTCTTTTTGGAACAGATCAACAAAGAAATAGGTTCACATAAACTTTAACAGAGGGAGTAGTACTTTTCGTATAGTTTTTGAACACCTAAAGTTTAATTTTTGAAATATTGAATTGAACTAATCAATTTAGCTTCAAAGTTTAGCCAAATTGACTCTCGATAAGCAAAATGTGCCATCTAATATGAAAAAGAGGGAGTAAAAATTTAGCTCCTAAAGGTCATGACAAGGCTATTTTTCCTACTAAAATAAAGTAGCTTAATCCCTAAGGCATTTCCAACCATATGCATAGTCGAAGAAAGGTGATCAAATAGACTTTAAATTAATTTGTATTCGAATTAATTTAAAATTAAAAATCTTACAGTAATTAACTACTCAATATATTAATAATTTTATGGATATTTCAATCATTTTAATAGAGTCAACGCGTTTTTATTAAACACATCAATTATTTATTTTCAACTTAAGCACTTCTATCTATACACATAACTAATCGTCCACAAAACCAGCTCATCACATAAAAAAGTATTTTTCAACATTTGGTATTAAAAAACTATTTAAAGTAAGCTAACTCAATCGGGTCTAATCTCACCAATAGAAGGAAAGGACGCGGAATGAGAGATGTTGAATTGGTCAGCATTTAATATTTTGAATTGGTCAAATTTTCTGTCTACATGCCTTCTTGTTCACTTCTCATGATTTACACTCTAAAGTCTTCCTTTTTAGATTCAAGTTTCTCATAAACAGTTTCTTCTTCTCACACTAATCTCCTACAAAAGCTCTTACAAAATCCATCATTTCATGCACCCAACTTCTCCGAACATTCCGGTGCACAAAACAGCCAGCATTCATGTAAAGTTCGGAAAAGGACCGCATTTCAAAGAGTGTGATATAAACAACCTACCCTAATACAAGCATTAGTAACTGCTTCCACGACTCCATCAAATTTAAGAAATCTTCTTAAGCTTCTGATCCAATTAAAAGGCGAAGTTTTTCTTTTTCCATATACATTTAAGGAACCCTAGAACCTGAGTTAAACTAGCTACATTCCACTCTCTTCATCATTCCGAGATTGTGCTCGTTTTCGCCGGTAATTTGCTTATCAATGACATTCTACTCATAAGTAAAATTCCATTGTTCTAATTGCTACATTCTTGTGGGAAACAACCTCTCTCTACCTCCAATAAGGTAGGGCTATGATTTGCGTACACCCCATCCTCCTCATACTCCACTTGTAAAATTTTACTGGGTATGTTATTACTGTTAAGACTTTATGCAAATAAGAAGATCAAAGTGCCACGCCAACCGAAAGAGTTAAGCTGCTAGGCTTCACAGTAGTACCTCCCTTTTTATCTTTATGAAAAGGACTTAAGTAGCTAAGTTTTCAAAGGTGATCGAATACCCCTGTCCTTTATAGTATAGTCGTAAAGGGCTTCTTAGAAAAGTCAGGAAGAAGTTCGAACTACCGATCGACCACTATCTCATAGGCATTCTGGTGGTAAAACTGGTCCAATTCTTTCTTTTTAAAATGGACTTTTCTATCAACCCGGAATACAACTCACTCATCAATGGGCTAACTCAAGGCATGGAACACACTAAGCAACTTAGAGCTTACTTGAGTTCTGTAGCTTCCACTTCTGAAACAACTCAAGAGGTTCTTTTGCAGAAGATTCATTCTTCTTATGAGCAATCTCTGTTAATTCTCAAATGGAGTGGCTCAACATCCCAATCCTCACTGCCTCTACCATCAACAATTGGTACAATTGAATCTCCGGTTTTTGCCGATGGAAGTCCTACGAGTTATGACATGAAAAGGAGTTTCATACATCATCCGGAGCTCATAGATAATTCAAAAAGGAGGTAAATATAATATATATTTTATATATGACACTTTATCTTTTGTTATGTTTAAAAAATAACGACACATTTTTTATTAAATACTCTCTCTGTTCCAATTTATGTGAACCTGTTTGACTGAGCACGGAGTTTAAGAAAAAATGAAAACTTTTGGAATTTGTGGTCTTAAACAACTCAAAAAGGGGTCCACACTATTTGTGTGGTTATAAAAGCTTCTTACTGAGGGTAGAATTGAGAATTTAAGCTAAATTGTTTCCAAATTTAGAAAGGATTCATTCTTTTTGGAACGTACCAAAAAAGAAATAGATTCACATAAACCGGAACAGACGGAGTAATTCTTTAATATAAGCTTCTCATTTTATCCTCAGAGGTCGTTTGTGGTTGTTACCTTTGTTTTTCGCAGAAATAATACATATGTAACAACAACAACAACAACAACAGCCCAGTATAATCCCATTAGTGGGGTTTGGGGAGGGTAGTGTGTACGCAGATTTTACCCCTACCCTGGGGTAGAAATGTTGTTTCCGATAGACCCTCGGCATCCCTCCCTCCAAGAACTGCCCATCTTGCTCTTGGGGTGACTCAAACTCACAACCACTTTGTTGGAAGTGGAGGGTGCTCACCACTAGAGCAACCCCCTATGATTGATTTTGTATGGGATAAAATGTGGAATAAGAATGTGGATATTAATAATACATGGATTAAAAGCACTAATGACAAAATTAATCCTCGAGATAGTAAACAAACTTTTTATTTTGTTTAAATTGTAAGCATATGCTTTAAATTATACCATATTGTAAATTAAATTGCAATATATTGTAAGCATGCTTTAATCTCTACATTGCAAGTCTCACGTTACCAATCTATGTATAACTTGTCTATGAACAAAAGGACTCCTTAATGACATGCTTTTGTCGCACTGGAAATTTTTACTATATTTTTAAAACCACAAGTCTCAAGGGTGCTTTTGCTTTGTGCCAAAAGTGCTTTCTTTCTTAAATATCATATCTAGTTGAACACTGCTATATAAAATGAAATAGAAAAAGTATTAATCTATTCATCTAGGTAAACTGACGTGGTTCTTGATGGGTGTAGCAAAAAATCAGAGCCCTTATGGACTGAAAAAGTCAGAGTCAGCGCAGAGAGCGGATCTGAAGGTCCTATTGATGATGAATATAGCCGGAGAAAGTACGGACAAAAAGATATTTTGGAGCTAAATATCCAAGGTAATAAGACAATTTCAATACCCTGAATAAAAAACTATAGGTTGTACAATCCTTTATATCTTTTCGGCTATATTAAAGTTCATTTAATTTCAATATTCCACTAAATAAATTTACATTTTAAACAAATTAAGGGTTCTGCAAATATTACATATATATCCTTAAAGTGGAACTTTTCATGTTCTAAATATTATATGCACTAACAATATTAATCATGCCTATCTACTTTTACAACAACAACAACAACAAATTCGTTTTCCTACAAATAGGGTATGGGGAGGGTAATGTGTACACAGACCTTATTTATACCTTGTGAAGGTAGAGAGACAGTTTCCAGTAGACCCTCGGCTAAATAAAATGCTTATCTACTTTTCAACTTTTAAATATCAAATTCGGATGCTCTTTTGGTCATTCTGCTTTACAAGTAATACTGTTTGATCAAAAAGTGTTAAGCTTTTTATTAAACTAATTAATGAGGAAATAAAGGGAGAATCCTAGTTACATATAATAAATTCTAGATGAAAAACTTAGACAGATCTGTAGGATGAGATCGTGTTTAAGAGTAATAAAGATCAGATACGCATTCAATGAGTGTCAATGAATGTTATAATAAGAACATGCAATAAATGTAGATAATGGCAATAAATATAATAAAGAGGAATTTATCACCCAAATGTTAGTTGGTTTGGGTGATTCTTCTTCCTGACAGCTGTTAGTAGACTGTATTTGTAAAATAATTTTGGAAATATAAATGAATATAAACAGAAATGAACATAAACAGAAATGACATAAAACCAATTCGAGCCCACTGAATTCATAGTGTTTCCTTAAGCAATTTAATCCCCTCCTAGTACCCAAGGTTATGGATTATTTCCTCCCAGGATAGAACGAATTACACACTGGTGTAGTGGTACTTCAAACCCCAGTGTTTCAGCGAACACAAAGTTCGGTAGCAAATCACACTTACTTTTTACTTTGTTTGATGCTAAAAGTATGCAGAAGAAGGAGAGAAAACTCAGAAAATCGTAGTGAAATTCTGAGCAGAATAGTGTTGTATTTATAGCCAAAGTTGGGCTGAAATCTGAAGAGGTGCAACTCTTCAGAATGGCTGTTTATGCAAAACACCCACAGCATAAATGCCATTACATAAATGGCCATTTACTCAACAATAAAGAGGGAAAATAAAGAGGGAAAATTGAAGAGGGTAGTTACTTTTCTGTTACCAAAACAGAAAAACGGATTGGATTTAATATTAATATTTAATATTAATATTCTGTTAATAAAACAAATATTTAATAATATTTCTGTTAATATTTTACTATTAACAAATAAATTTGGTCCAAAAAGTTAATCAATCAATCGATCATTTGACCAAATCCGAATCCGAATCCGAATCCGAAACCGAAGCCGAAGCCGAAGCCGAAGCCGAAGCCGAAGCCGAGCCGAGCGAGCGACGACGACGACGGCGCGAGGCTTGCCTTCTTCTCAACTCTTTAAGAGCTAGAAGAAGAGCAATTGCTTATATACCCATAAAAAACCCTCTTCCTCTTCCAATATGGGACAATGCCCATTTGCCAAGGGGGGGAACTTAAAATTTCACTCAAAAATTTCATTTCCCTCCATTTCCCATTCACCCTCTTTTAAGTATTTAACATATTAATTAAATACATCCAAAACCCAACAATCCCCCACATGAATGGGGAATGGCTATATCACGGAAGTATGCATGAAAAACTGTGTGATTCGCAAGTAAGGTTTAATTGCATCTGGATAAGTAGGTTTCCTTTTGAACTTTCCGTAGTGAACTTATGTCGGATATACTCGATCAATCAGTAGATTTGATATCTTTGAACCGTTGAACTTTAGTGTATACCTAGACAACCATAAGTCACACAACCAACCCTTAAC
>NW_017673071.1:94517-128757 GCF_001879085.1 Nicotiana attenuata | reverse complement strand
CGGGTTTCTCCGCCGGTGCCAATGCTGCCGGTGTCGTTCGGCTAGTTGAGGCATTAGCAGTCACCATTGGAACAGCTTGGTTCTCATTCTCATTCGTCATTTCTGTAAAAGAATGACACAAACGTTAAAATCACGTAGATTTTAATAGAGTACAAAACCACAAAGGTTTTACTCTTCCAGAAATAGTAAGTACAAATACAAAAAATATATTAAATTCCTTAAGCTTGTTAGTAGACTGTATTTGTAAAATAATTCTGGAAATATAAATGAATATAAACAGAAATGAACATAAACAGAAATGACATAAAACCAATTCGAGCCCACTGAATTCACAGTGTTTCCTAAGGAATTTAATCCCCTCCTAGTACCCAAGGTTATGGATTATTTCCTCCCAGGATAAAACGAATTACACACTGGTGTAGTGGTACTTCAAACCCCAGTGTTTCAGCGAACACAAAGTTCGGTAGCAAATCACACTTACTTTTTACTTTGTTTGATGCTAAAAGTATGCAGAAGAAGGAGAGAAAACTCAAAAAATCGTAGTGAAATTCTGAGCAGAATAGTGTTGTATTTATAGCCAAAGTTGGGCTGAAATCTGAAGAGGTGCAACTCTTCAGAATGGCTGTTTATGCAAAACGTCCACAGCATAAATGCCATTACATAAATGGCCATTTACTCAACAATAAAGAGGGAAAATAAAGAGGGAAAATTGAAGAGGGTAGTTACTTTTCTGTTACCAAAACAGAAAAACGGATTGGATTTAATATTAATATTCTGTTATTAAAACAAATATTTAATAACATTTCTATTAATATTTTACTATTAACAAATAAATTTGGTCCAAAAAGTTAATCAATCAATCGATCATTTGACCAAATCCAAATCCGAATCCGAATCTGAAGCCGAAGCCGAAGCCGTAGCGGTAGCCGTAGCCGAAGCCGAAGCCGAAGCCGAGCCGAGCGAGCGACAACGACGACGGCGCGAGGCTTGCCTTCTTCTCAACTCTTTAAGAGCTAGAAGAAGAGCAATTGCTTATATACCCATAAAAAACCTCTTCCTCTTCCAATATGGGACAATGCCCATTTGCCAAGGGGGGAACTTAAAATTTCACTCAAAAATTTCATTTCCCTCCATTTCCCATTCACCCTCTTTTAAGTATTTAATATATTAATTAAATACATCCAAAACCCAACAACAGCAACATGGGATAATTATAAATGAAGATGGATAAGGAATCTTTGGATCTTAAAAAAAATGAACGACGTGTGTTGAGCAACAGAATCAGTGAACAAGACAAGCTATTTTGTATATTCTTTGTAGTCAACCCTTTACAAGTGCTCTTATCAAAAAGTGAAGATCCCTTTTTGTTCTTTATCTCTTCCTATTTATAAGTGTTATCCCCAAGAAACCCTAAAAAGTACAACCTAGAGAATATCCAATGGAATATTGCTTATATCTATTACTAAATTATCCTACCGTTGCTTCCTTCCCCCCTTTGCTCTACCTCGGCAATAATCCTTCTTAAGACGACTCCTCGCCATTGTACCGTGGTCGGCTCTATCCTTGACCATGTTTTATTTGCAGTTATCAAGACGCCAAAATTTAGACCAATACAAAACCGCCCAAATTTAGACCAATACAGTTAGTCCCTCCGCTTGTTGAGGTCGTGATCTTGCACGTCCTCGATCAGCGGATCCGGTCTACAACCGTTGAGAAGAAATTTGGTCGTGTTGCTTGAATCGAATTGGTCGAGGTAAAAAAAATAGCATGGCCAGCGGGGCTGCAGTTGGCATGGCTAAAGCGGGGTGACGTCATGACCACACGCGTCATCATTGCGCGTCCTCCCCATGTAATGTTTGTGCTTCTGTCGTTTCGATTTTGGTGCCATTGACGGTCCTTTGTTTTGATTCTGGTGTCACCCAACCCTATCTACTTTTACAACAACAACAACAACAAATTCGTTTTCCTACAAATAGGGTCTGGAGAGGGTAATGTGTACACAGACCTTATTTATACCTTATGAAGGTAGAGAGACTGTTTCCAGTAGACCCTCGGCTAAAGAAATTCTTATCTACTTTTCAACTTTTAAATATCAAATTCGGATGCTCTTTTGGTCATTCTGCTTTACTAGTAGTACTGTTTAATCAAAAAGAGTTAAGCTTTTTGTTAATCTAATTAATGAGGAAATAGAGGGAGAATCCTAGTTAGATATAATAAATTCTAGATAAAAAAACTTAGACAGATTCGTAGGATGAGATCGTGTTTAAGAGTAATAAAGATCAGATACACATTCAATGATTGTCAATAAATGTTATAATAAGAACGTGCAATAAATGTAGATAATGACAATAAATATAATAAAGAGGAATTTATCACCCAAATGTTAGATGGTTTGGGTGATTCTTCTTCCTGACAGCAACGTGGGATAATGATAAATGAAGATGGATAAGGAATCTTTGGATCTCAAAAAAAAAATGAACGACGTGCGTTGAGCAACAGAATCAGTGAACAACACAAGCTTTTTTGTATATTCTTTGTAGTCAACCCTTTACAAGTGCTCTTATCAAAAAGTGAAGATCCCTTTTTGTTCTTTATCTCTTCCTATTTATAAGGGTTATCCCCAAAAAATCCTAAGAAGTACAACCTAGAGAATATCCAATGGAATGTTACTTATATCTAACTAAACTATCCTACCGTTGCTACTATCCTACCGTTGCTTCCTTCCCCCCTTTGCTTGACCTCGGCAATAATCCTTCTTAAGACGACTCCTCGCCATTGTGCCGTGGTCGTCTCTATCCTTGACCATGTTTTATTTGCAGTTATCAAGCCGCCCAAATTTAGACCAATACAAAACCGCCCAAATTTCGACCAATACAGTTAGTCCCTCCGCTTGTCGAGGCCGTGATCTTGCACATCCTCGATGAGCGGATCCGGTCTACAGCCGTTGAGAAGAAATTTGGTCGTGTTAATTGAATCGAATTGGCCAAGGTCAAAAAAATAGCATGGCCAGCGGGGCTGCAGTTAGCGTGGCTAAAGCGGGGTGACGTCATGACCACACGCATCATCATTGCGCCTCTTCCCCATGTAGTGTCTGTGCTTCTTTCGTTTCGATTTTGGTACCATTGACGGTCCTTTTCTTCGATTCTGGTGCCACCCAACCCTATCTACTTTTACAACAACAACAACAACAAATTCGTTTTCCTACAAATAGGGTCTGGGAGGGTAATGTGTACACAGACCTTATTTATACCTTATGAAGGTAGAGAGACTTTTTCCTGTAGACCCTCGGCTAAAAAAGTGCTTATCTACTTTTCAACTTTTAAATATCAAATTCGGATGCTCTTTTGGTCATTCTGCTTTACTAGTAGTATTGTTTGATCAAAAAGTGTTAAGCTTTTTATTAAACTAATTAATGAGGAAATAGAGGGAGAATCCTAGTTAGATATATTAAGTTCTAGATAAAAAACTTAGACAGATCCATAGGATGAGACCGTGTTTGAGAGTAATAAAGATCAGATACGCATTCAATGATTGTCAATAAATGTTCTAATAAGAACATGCAATAAATCTAGATAATGGCAATAAATATAATAAAGAGGAATTTATCACCCAAATGTTAGATGGTTTGGATGATTCTTCTTCTGACAACAACGTGGGATAATGATAAATGAAGATGGATAAGTAATCTTTGGATCATAAAAAAAAATGAACGACATGTGTTGAGCAACAGAATCAGTGAACAAGACAAGCTTTTTTGTATATTCTTTGTTGTCAACCCTTTACAAGTGCTCTTATCAAAAAGTGAAGATCCCTTTTTGTTCTTATCTCTTCCTATTTATAAAGGTTATCCCCAAGAAACCCTAAAAAGTACAACGAAGAGAATATCCATTGGAATATTGCTTATATCTATTACTAAACTATCCTACTGTTGCTTCCTTCCCCCCTTTTCTTGACCTCAGCAATAATCCTTCTTATGACGACTCCTCGCCATTGTGCCGTGGTCGGCTCTATCCTTGACCATGTTTTATTCGCAGTTATCAAGCCGCCCAAATTTAGACCAATACTAAACCGCCCAAATTTAGACCAATACAATTAGTCCCTCCGCTTGTCGAGGTTGTGATCTTGCACGTCCTCGATGAGCGGATCCGGTCTACAGCCGTTGAGAAGAAATTTGGTCGTGTTGATTGAATCGAATTGGACAAGGTCAAAAAAATAGCATGGCCAGCGGGGCTATAGTTGGTGTGGCTAAAGCCGGGTGACGTTATGACCACACGCGTCATCATTGCGCGTCTTCCCTATGTGGTGTTTGTGCTTCTGTCGTTTTGACTTTGGTGCCATTGACGGTCCTTTGCTTTGATTCTGGTGCCATCCAACCCTATTAATAGATGGAGGGGGTTTCGTTTTTGAAGATTTTCATCATTTCTCATTTCGCATGTGTGTTGTTTTCTTTGATCATATTCATCGATCTCCACCTTCAATCTCTTGTAGCCTCTTCAATTCTAGTCCCTGACTTCTTGCCCAGTTGATATCTTCTTCGTTAGACTTTGTTGATTTTGTTTCTCCACGAGAATATGTCAACATCTCCTCATATTCACAACGAAGTTTCCGATTCCACTCCTTTATCGTTGGCCCTTCCTCCCGGCGGTGAGGGATTCATGGTTGAAGAGGAGGAAAGCTTCCCCACCATGGAGAAGGTGGTCCATAAGAACCCTTTGGTCAGACATGACTTCCCAAAGGAACCCGCTCCCGTTCATGCTCAGAAGCTTTCTGAGACAGGACCGCCTCAAATAGCCGACATCCGGTCTAAATATCGCATTCCTCCTCACGTCGAAATTGTTCTAGCCGGGGACGACATCGTAGAGGTTCACCAACCCGGATATTGTGCTTTCTACATCTATCCGTTCTTAATAGGTTATTCTCTTCCTCTCCCCCTATTAGCAGAGAAATTTTGCCGATTTTACAACGTCTGCCCGGCGCAACTCTCCCCTTATTTGTACAAAGTTTTCCTGATGCTGGCGAAGTATGCAGAGTGGGCCGGTTGCGAGGTCAACATTCGCCACCTGCCGCATCTATTTTCGCCTAGATTTTATAGAGGTACATTGATACACCTATGGCATCGTGGGATCAGAGGGTTGGAGGCCGGGATGGATGATAAGACGAACCGGCGGTTATGGAATAAGTACTTCTTCGTCATGATCGAGCACCTGGTGGCGAATCCCATTGGGTTTCCCGAACAATGGAACTATAATCGTAAGTATCTCGCCATATGCTCGTTATTTTCTTTCATTTTTTCATATTCGACTTACTCGCGGCTTCCTTGTTTTTCAGCTGAGAGGCATACACCTTTTCCCGTCTTCGATATTGAAGATTGGGTGGCTCGCGTGTTACACCACACTATGGTAATTCATGATTGGGCGTCCTTTCACAAGCGTTTTGGACCCAAGACCCCGTGTAGTAAGTGTCATTTCTACCTCAGCTTATTGTTGTTTACCATCGCTTTTTGATGTGACCTCCCTTTGGCGCCAGGTCGGCATGTTTCCAAGAAGACGAAGGCTCCGGTGCATACATTTCGCCAAGCTATCGCGTCGGCTGGAATGCAATTTGCCTTGGCCAAGTCAGCTCGAGGTGGTCGGACTCAAGCTCTGCTAATGAGGGATTCCGCCCCTCAAACTATTGCCGTATGGGATTAGATTTCTTCTCAGCCCATCTTTCACCTTGTAGATAAATCATCTAATGGCGAGGAGACATTGTCGAGAAAAAGGCGAAGGGAGGAGACCGGGAAGGCCATTGTCGCTGACGTTGAGCCATAAAAATTTTTTGCCTTGGAGGCGGAACCTGCGCTCATACCAGACGTTGAGGCCGTTTCTACGGCAGGTGTCGTCATGGAGAGGAGACCCTCTGGGGTTGAGTTCGTGGTAGCAGAGAGCTTATACGGGCCGTAGAAGGTGGCTCATCATCGGCAGTCGGGGGGAGCGAAGCTGTTCCGGCGGGGGACGACGAGTCTGGCTCGAACATCGACCCTGAGGAGATTCGGACATTTATAGAGAGGGCTACTCGTATGGAGATAAGGACGGAGGGTCCTAATCGGCACATAATCATCCCTGTGGACTACGACCTTTTGGCCAACTCAGAACGGGCGGGGCCGAATTTTGCTCCTCTATGCGCGGCTTCTGAGAATACGGTGCTATAGACGATGAACAATATGGACCTTTCGTTGGGCATGTCTGGCATGGCCCTGCGAGTGAGTGTTTTTCCATGTTAGGTTAGGTTTATTTCGTACGTGTAATATGCTTACACTGACTTCCCTTTGTTTATTTGCATCAAACTCTTATCATGGGGATCGAGCGCGACCGACAGGAGAAGCGGAGGACAACCATTTTTAAGAAGATGACCTCCAAGTACAAGGAGTATCGTACTAAGCACCGAACGGTGGCTGACTTCTTTATCCAGGATGGCGAGTTTCAGTCGCTTCGTGATGGGCTCAAACAAAAAGATGATGAGCTGAAGAAGAAAGATAAAGAGCTAAGGGAGAGGGACGATGAGCTTATGAGGGCCATCAGTAGGTGCAGCGAGCTTGAGGCAGCGCTAAAGGCCAAAGAGGACGAGCTCGAGGTGAGTAAGGGGGTGATGGCTGAGAACGCTGACCTTCAGACGCAGGTGGCATCCTTAATGGCTGAACTCGGGCAGAGGGAGGCAAGGGCTATCGATCTGAGGGGTGAGCTGAGTACCAAGATCGAAGAATTGAGTCGGGCCGAGAAAGGCCGACTGGCTGCTATGGCTGAAGCGGCGACCCTAGATGACGCCCTCTGTGTTTGCAAGTCCGAGTAAGTTAATGAGGTGGAGACCTCGGCGCTTAAGGTGGCGAGGTTGGAAGAATGGATCCAGGGTTTAGAGGCGGAGTTGTCTGGGTTAAACGAACAAGTCGATCTTGAGGGCCGAGGAGACGCGACGGCAGTCATAGCCGTCCACATCTCATACTTCTGCTGATCCGGGTGTGCCATGGGAGTTGTATGAGATGTGGGTCCATGCTCTGCTTGGGAAAGTATCCCAAGCAGAGCTTGAGGGCGTCCATGTCAAGGCACGTGCGACCCGTGAAGCTTATGGTTACGACCCAAGTACGCCTGGCGGGGATGAGGATGATGGCGTTGCGGATAGGCTTGCCTCTGATCCTTGGTATGATGATGAGTACGCCGATGGGGATGATGTGTCATGAAGCTATTGTACTTAGTTTTTTCTTTTTCTTTTTTTTTTGCTTTGCTATTTTTGTGAGGGCATCCTCGAGCCCTTTGTAAAAAGTATTGTAATCCGATAATTGAAATGGAACAATTCCCTTTTTGCTATGTATTTCTGGATTCCCGTTCTCTTTTCCTCCTCTCTTTTTTGCTATGTGGGGAAGTCCCTATTTTTTCGGCTATTTGTATATGGTTGATATTGAGTCGAATATAGACTGACTTCAGATCGAGTATTAATTAGTTAGGATGAGATCGAGGTTTGATAAAGTAATTCGAGAGAGGTCGAATGCAAAGTAATTCAAGCGAGGTCGAATGTAAAATGATTCGAGCAAGGTCGAATGTAAAATAATTCGAGCGAGGTCGAATGGAAAATGATTCGAGCGAGGTCGAATGTAAAATGACTCGAGCGAGGTCGAATGTAAAATAATTCAAGCGAGGTCGAATGTAAAGTGATTCGAGCGAGGTCGAATATAATGTAATTCGAGCGAGGTCGAATGTGAAATGATTCGAGCAAGGTCGAATGTAAAATGATATGAGCGAGGTCGAATGTAAAATAATTCGAGCGAGTTCGAATGTAAAGTGATTAGAGCGAGGTCGAATGTAAAGTAATTCGAGTGAGGTCGAATGCAAAATGATTCGAGCGAGGTCGAATGTAAAATAATTCGAGCGAGGTCGAATGTAAAATGATTCGAGCGAGGTCGAATGTAAAATGACTCGAGCGAGGTCGAATGTAAAATAATTCANGCATCCTCGAGCCCTTTGTAAAAAGTATTGTAATCCGATAATTGAAATGGAACAATTCCCTTTTTGCTATGTATTTCTGGATTCCCGTTCTCTTTTCCTCCTCTTTTTTTTTTGCTATGTGGGAAAGCCCCTGATAGTTCGGCTGTTTGTATATGGTTGATATTGAGTCGAACATAGACTGACTTAAGGTCGAGTATTAATTAGCTCGAGCGAGGTCGAATGTAAAGTAACTCGAGCGAGTTCGAATGTAAAATGACTTGGTGGAGTTGTGTAAAGATGCTGCTTTATTTCATTCATTGGAGAATATTACATTTTTCTATTTGTTCCATACATATATTGGAGAAGTTCCAGTACTTAGTCCCTTCATCGTCCGGCCTAGAGAAGTAGTCGGCAGGAGGGTGATGAATTATACTTGAACTTCGAGACGTCCCCTTCGTCGCCTCATTAAAAACCTCCCCGAGAAAACCTAATTGGGACAAAACCTGGGCGAGGGAAAAAGAGTACGACTTGGAGGGCATCCGTTTTCAGAAGTTTAAGTATTTGAGGTAGGCGACGTTCCAATTGTTTAGTAGTATCTTTCCTTCCATTGTTTCTAGTTGGAATGATCCTTTGTTTGTTGCTGCCGTGATTTTGTATGGCCCATCCCGATTGATTCCTAGTTTACCTTCTCTTGAATCTTTGCTCGCCTGTGTTCTGGCCTTGAGTACATAGTCTCCGACTTTGAGTGGTCGTACTTTGGCCTTTTTGTTGTAGTACCGTTCTGCTTGTTGTTTTTGGGCTATCATTCTTATATAAGCCATTTCTCTTCGCTCCTGTGCTTCTTCGATTTCTTGTTTCTTGTTTTCGTTGTTGCTTGGTCCACTTTTATTGGAGTATCTTAAACTAGGTTCCCCGACCTCGACTGGTATCATAGTGTCAGTCCCATAGACTAGTGAATATGGCGTTTCTCTTGTGCTTATTTTTGGCATGGTGCGGTATGCCCACAGCGCTTTTGGTAGCAATTTCGGCCACAGTCCCTTGGCATCCTCAAGCTTTTTCTTGAAGATGTTTAGTATTGTTTTGTTGGAGGATTCGGCCTGGACGTTACCGGCAGGGTGATATGGCGTGGAGAGTATTCACTTAATGTGCCATTTCTCGAAGAATTCGGTGGTCTTTTTTCCGGTGAATTGGGGTCCGTTGTCACAGCTGATTTCTTTGGGGATGCCGAAGCGGCATATGATGTTTCTCCATATGAATGTGATAACTTCCTATTCGCATATTTGGGTGAATACACCTGCTTCTACCCACTTGGAAAAATAGTCAGTTAAAACCAAAAGAAAACGTATATTACCTCGCCCTGCTGGAAGGGGTCCGACAATGTCCATTCCCCACTTGATGAACGGCCATGGCGATATAACCGAGTGGAGGTGCTCGCCTGCTTGGTGTATCATAGGAGCGTATTTCTAGCACTGCTCGTACTTTTTAACGTAGTCGTCGGCTTCCTTCTTCATTGTGTGCCAATAATAACCCGCTCGAATGAGGAATATGACGAGGGCTCGGTTGCTGGTATGGGCACCGCAGTGGCCTTTGTGCACTTCCTCGAGGACGCGTCTTGTTTTGTTCGACCCTAGGCATTTCGCCAAGGGGCCTCCAAACTTTCTTTTGTATAGGTCGTGATTTATGATGTTGTACCTGGCCGCCTGCATTCAAAGCTTTTTGGCTTCCTTTTTGTCTGATAGGAGTACTCCCTTCTGCAAATATGTTATAATACGGTTGCGCCAGTCCCAAGTCAAGTTTACAGAGTGTTCCTCAAGTTGGTCTATTGACGAGTGGAGGAGGGTGACCACGTTTTCTTTTGTAATGTTTTTGGTGGCCGCTGCTAACTTGGCGAGGCCATCTGCCTCGATGTTTTGTGCTCGAGATATCTGGTCGAGTCGACATTCGTCGAATTCTGGTAGCATTTTGTGAATTTCTGCCTGGTACTTTTGTAGCATCTACTCTTTGATTTGGAAAGTCCCTGTGACTTGGTTGACCACGAGTTGTGAGTCGCATCTGAGGACGACTTGTCGTGCTCCGTATTTGAGAGCTAGCTTTAGTCCTGCAATTATAGCCTCGTACTCGGCCTTATTGTTAGTCATATCGAGGCAACGTATGAATTGGCGGATGACTTCGCTTGTTGGGACCTCGAGTACGAGTCCCAGTACAGATCCTGACGCGTTGGACGCTCCATCGGTGAATAGGACCCATAGGTCGGGTAACCTGGGAGAGGTACGAGAAGTTTCCTGCTCGACCTAGGGCATTATTTTGGCACTAAAATCGGCGACGAAGTCGGCGAGTACCTACGATTTTATCATTTTTCGCGGCTGATATGTTATATCATGCTCGCTCAATTCTATGGCCCACTTGGCCAATCTCCCCGACAGTTCGGGTTTATATAGGATGCTCGGTAGGGGAAAGGTCGTCACCACTGATATGGGGTGGCATTGAAAATAGGGTCTAAGCTTTCATGAAGCTATAACCAATGCCAAGACCAATTTTTAGAGGTGGGGGTACCTCGTTTCGGCGTCGACCAGAGTTTTGCTAATGTAATAGATTGGACATGGCGCACCTTTGTTTTCACGGACCAATACTATGTATACTGCAACCTCTGATGCAGCCAAGTATACCAGGAGGCGTTTGCCGGGTTCTGCTTTGGCGAGTAGCGGGGGCGAGGACAAGTATTCTTTTAGTTCTCTTAAGGCCTCGATGCATTGTGAATTCCACTGGAGCCCGTTGTCCTTTTTGAGCACGTTGAAGAATTTGTGGCATCTGTTGGAGGATCGTGAGATGAACCTCAACAAGGCAGCTATACGGCTTGTCAGTTTTTGTACCTGTTTCTTACTGGTCAATACTTCATGTATTCCCTAGATGGCTTTGATTTGGTCGGGGTTGACTTCGATGCCTCTTTGTGAAATCAGAGAATCGAGGAACTTGCCCAAAGTTACGTTGAAGGCACACTTCTCGGGGTTTAGCTTCATATCGTATTGCCTTAGTATACCGAAGGCTTCCTTCAGGTGGTCGATGTGGTCTTCCTTTCTTTTTGATTTGACCATCATGTCATCTATGTACACTTCCATTATTTTGCCGAGTTGGTCCTTGAACATCTTGCTGACCAGCCTTTGATAAGTTGCCCTTGAGTTCTTCAACCCGAATGGCATAACTCTTTAACAGTACGTTCCCTGATGGGTGATGAAAGAAGTCTTTTCCTGGTCTTCCTCCTCCATGAGGATTTGGTTTTAACCTGAGTAGGCATCCAAAAAGCTCAACAACTCGTGCCCTGCCGTTGCGTCGATGAGTTGATCGATGTGAGGCAACGGAAAGGAGTCTTTCGGGCAGGCTTTGTTTAGGTATGTGAAATCTACGCACATCCCCACATCCCGTTTTTTTTTCACCATGACTACGTTGGCGACCCATTGGGGGTATTACGATTCTCGGATGGATCCGTTAGCAAGCAGTTTATCCACCTCGTCGCTCACAGCTTCGTTGATGCATTAAATTTTTTTCTTACTTGTCGTACTGGAGGGTAGAGGAGATCGACGTTCAACTTGTGTGTGGCAACGTCTTTCGGGATACTTGGCATATCTGCGTGGGAAAAAGCAAATAAATCGGCTTTGTTAATTAAAAACTTATGAAATTTACATGGCTCGGAGAGTTTATGGCCTATGTAAGCCCTTTTGCTGTTGTCACCACTGTCTAGTTGGACGGGGTCGAGGTCTTCTACCATTGACCCTGCGGCTTCAACGATGTTGGGGTCCTTGATAATGTCTCTTTGTTCATTGAGTTCGGACCCCGACTGTGGTAATTGCTATGCTTCTGAGTCCGTTCCCTTTAGCTATTGAGTGTATGTACAATCTTGGGTGATACGATAGCATTCTTGGGTTGTACGTTGTTCGCCTCGCATGCTGAATATCCCCCCACGGAGTAGGGAACTTGATTACTTGAACATGATGGCTCTCATGGCGTGTATGCATGGTCGTCCTATGATGGCGTTGTAAGTTATGTCCTGGTTCATGACATGGAACGTTGTTTCTAGGGTGACGCCCCCAGCCAGGACAGGCAGTGTTATTTCTCCTGAGGTTCGCTCGACTGCATTGTTAAAACCTGTTAGTGTTATGCAGTGTGGTACTATCTTGTCCCCGAGTCGCATTTATGCGAGAACTCGAGGGTGAATAATACACACGCCGCTTCTGTCGTCTACCATTATTCCTTTTACAACAGTATCTGAAATACGTAAAGTAATGACAAGAGCATCGAAGTGAGGAAAAGTCAAACCGTTGGTATCTGACTTATCGAAGATGATACTTTCTCCGAGGTCATCATACAGTTCGTGGGTGATTGATCGCTTCAGTTTATGTGTGGTGGTAAACTTTATGTGGTTGATGGCTGCTTCGTCGCCTCCATCGATGATCATTTGAATGGTGCGGGCGAGGGAGGTTGGTTTTTTAGGGCGTTGGTATTGTTCTCGTCCGCAACCGAAATTGACTCTTCCTCGGTCTCTCATCAGCTACCTTAGGTGCCCTTGGTGGAGCATGTCCACTACTTCTTGCCGTAGGGCTATGCTGTCCTCGGTTTTGTGACCCCGCTCTTGATGAAATTCATAGAGGGCGTTCGACTTTCAGGTACTTGGGTCGGACTTCATCTTTTGTGGCCACTTCACCTTCGGACCGAGCTTCTCTAGTGAATACACTATTTCTGAAGGGGAAACACAAAAATTGTGAGCAGATAAGAGTGGAGGCATACCTCTTTCATTTCGTTGAGTCCCTGTATGCGGCCTGGACGGTCCTTCCGCATGGCGAGGAGATGGTGGGATGGCTGTTCTGACATAGGGTTGATGCATGTCTCGGTTGAGGCATGGAGCTGAGTGGTCTCTTCGACCGTCATTACGATGGTCTTTCCTCGGCTCTGTTTGGACCGACGTTTACCGTTGGATTGGACCGTTAAGGTCATCCTCGTCTGCTCTCACCTCGGCGCAGTAGGCGTTGTGAATTTCTTCCCAAGTGGTGGGAGGGTATTTTATGAGCCTGCTTAATAATTTTCTTGTCGCTCTCGACCCATTCCTGTTCAACCCATTTTGGAAAGCTGCCACTGCCATCCCTTCTGATGCATTCGGTAAGCCCATTCTTACTCTGTTAAACCGAGCGAGCAAGTCCCTGAGTCCCTCGCCAGGCGATTGCCAACGGCGAATATATCATTCACCCTGGCCTCCGCTTTCTTAGCCCCGGCGTGGGCAGTGATGAACTTGTCGGCCATTTCTTCGAACGTTGTTATTGATCGTGCCGGTAATTGTAAGTACCATGTTAAGGATTCCCCTGTTAGGGTTTCACCGAACTTCTGCAGTAATACTGATGGTACCTACTCTTTTTGAGAGGTCGTTGCCTTTTACTGCTGTGACGTAATTAATGATGTGATCTTCGGGATCTGTTGTGTCGTCGTATATCTTCATATATGGTGGAATCTTGAAGGTTTTAGGTATGGTATGTGAGGCTTCCTCCTCGCTATATGGTTATTCGACGAATCGGCCAACGTCCCGTTTTGGTAGCAATTTTGGGGCACCCGGTATCTTATCAACCCTTTCTTGATGCTCCCTCATCTGGTTGCGGAGCGCTTTATTCTCGTTCTCCAGTTCTTCAATTTCCTTTAGGATGGCGGCAAGCGCGTCGTTACCTCCATCAATAGCGGTGTGAGTGTTACCTGTTGGGAGAGCGGGTTGCTCGTTGACCGTTGCTGTGGTATCCGCTTGTATGACGTTTCTATTCGCCCATTGAACGGGTTTGTCGAGTATGTCGCTTAGAGTGCTTGTCATCCACGTCTCCAGTAGTTTTTTTATTGCTGGCGGCGCTTCCTCAGTTGTGGATGTCGAGGCTCCTCTTTCACGTGAAGCGGTTACACTTCCATGAGGGGGAGGTGAGTCGCTCCGCTTGGGTGTAGCAATCGGCGTCGCGTTCTCCTCGCCTTCTTCGTCAACCTCGTTGATGGTGTTCAGGAGGTTGGCAGTGACGTCTACTACTGCTTTCAGTCTTTCATCTCCTTTTCCTGCCATTGTTAGTTCGTGCAGACGAGAAAAAGATGGACGATGTTATTGTTTTTTTAATCTAAAAAGAACTAAAATTTTAACTAGAACCTCCCCACAAACAGCGCCGAATTGTTTGATCAAAAATTGTTAAGCTTTTTATTAAACTAATTAATGAGGAAATAGAGGGGGAATCCTAGTTAGATATAATAAATTCTACATAAAAAACTTAGACATATCCGTGGGATGAGATCGTGTTTAAGAGTAATAAAGATCATATACCTATTCAATGATTGTCAATGAATGTTATAATAAGAACATGCAATAAATGTAGATAATGACAATAAATGTAATAAAGAGGAATTTATCACCCGAATATTAGATGGTTTGGGTGATTCTTCTTCCTGACAGCAACGTGGGATAATGATAAATGAATATGAATAAGGAATCTTTGGATCTTGTAAACAAAGAGTGAACGACGTGTGTTGAGAAACAGAATCAGTGAACAAGACAAGTCTTTTTGTATATTCTTTGTTGTCAACCCTTTACAAGTGCTCTTATCAAAAAGTGAAGATCCCCTTTTGTTCTTTATCTCTTCCTATTTATAAGGGTTATCCCCAAGAAACCCTAAAAAGTACAACCTAGGGAATATCCAATGGAATATTCCTTATATCTATTACTAAACTATCCTACCGTTGCTTCTTTCCCCCCTTTTCTTGACCTCGGCAACAATCCTTCTAAGACGACTCCTCGCCATTGTGCCGTGGTCGGCTCTATCCTTGACCATGTTTTATTTGCAGTTATCAAGCCGCCCAAATTTAGACCAATACAAAGCCGCCCAAATTTAGACCAACACAAGTACATTATTAAGAAAACATGGTAGAATGGTAGTAAGGAGTCGAACGTCTTTCCTTTCATCCCAGTAGTAGTATTGCTATTCTCGTATGTCTATATAGTTAGATTTATATTACTATCTAACTACGTTGTGTTTCGATTTTACTTTATCTTGATGTTGTTACTCCTATTTTGACTCTTCCACTACAATATATCATTTCTCTATAATGTTGTGATTATGCATGTTTGCTTTGAGCCGAGGGTCTACTGGAAATAACCTACTACCCTTTCCAAGCCCCATTTGTAGGATTACACTGAATATGTTATTATTGTTATTGTACATTATTAAGAAAACAACAATATACTAGAAAACAAAGTCCCTATGTGCTGATGCCAACTTCACATATATTTTGCAGAAGTTACTACAAATGTGCACATAGGTACAAGCAAAACTGTCAAGCAGCAAAACATATACAAAGGTCAGATGATGATCCTTATGTATTTAAGATCACATGCAAAGGCTACCATACTTGTCAACAAGCTACTACTTCTATACTACAACCAACATTCTCTTTAACAGACAGAAATCAACATTTCCAGATTTCCCATTCTGATAATGACAAACTAATAGGTGACTCTTTTGTCTCTCCTACAACCCCTGAATCAAACTACTTCTCGGTCTCAAGCAACAGCCAAATGAATGGTTTTGGAATAGTTCACAACTTGCAACATTCAGAATCATACCTTAGTGATACTGGAATATTTCTCAACTTGCACCATTCAGACTCAGACCGCACTGACATATTCTCCGTCAATACTTCCACAACAAGTTCTTCAATTGGGGATGAGTTTGATTTTTCCATTTGGACCAAAACGACTAACACTCTCCAAAAGGACGAATAGTTTGGATGTTATCACCAAGTTACTCTATTGAGGTTGATGATCCCTCCTTTAGGTATTAGTATAAACATGATTTAGCAATAGAACTAGCTACGGTTAGCCTATTATAGTATTGTTGTTACTGCTTGCTGCTGCTATTGCTTCTTTTTCATCTTTGTTTGAGCTGAAGGTTTATCGGAAACAGTCTCTCAACCCTTATATGGCAGGGGTAAGATCTGCTTGCCTAATTTTGTTGTTGTTGTCGTAAAACTTGTTATGACCGCAAAAAATCAGGTGTCATACGGAAACTAGTAAAGCAACACTTGAACAACGATAAATCATACAACAAAAGAGAAATATACCAAAAGAGACACAAACATATAACGTGGTTCGATCAATTGACCTACGTCCACAGGCAGAGATGAGCAATCCACTATAATAAAAGAAAGTACAAAATATTGAGAGAACAACCTCACGAAGAGGCAAACACAAGTGTCACACTAACACTTTTCCAGTAAAGTTCTCCCCCTAAACACGACTCTCAAGCCCCATATGGCTACATGTGGATGCTACTGAATGAGAAGGACAGATCTTCAATTTATAAAAATGCAAACATTTTCCTACAAGAAAAGGGACTAGCTAAATATTGAAGAATCAGATTTTCCTTTTCATAAAAGGAAAAAAATTATGGTAAATATGTTGCACTTCCTTCAACAGATAAGAAAACTAAATATGGTAAGAAAATCAGGACAAAGACCTAACAATTCTCCCTCTTGGCCTGAATTTTCAGGCAAAATAAACTTGATCCACCTTCTTCACATAGACTTCAACAGGTCGCATCTCCAAATCTCCAGCGCAAAGTTTGTCTCAACGTGCGTAGCACTCCGGTCAAATTTCTCAGACAAAATTTACGATTACCATCAAATGGGTTGCGACTAGAACTGAACCCGCCAAGATGAACCTGTCTTGAACCTCGCTCTGATACCACTTGTTAGGACCGCAAAAAATCAGGTGTCATGCGGAAGCTAGTAAAGCAACACTTGAACAATGATAAATCATACAACAAAAGAGAATTATACCAAAGAGACACAAACATATAACGTGGTTCGGTCAATTGACCTACGTCCACAGGCGGAGATGAGCAATCCACTATAATAAAAGAGAGTACAAAATATTGAGAGAACAATCTCACGAAGAGGCAAACACAAGTGACACACTAACACTTGTCTACTAAAGTTCTACCCCTAAACACGACTGTCAAACTCCATATGGCTACATTGTGGATGCTACTGAATGAGAAGGACGGATCTTCAATTTATAAAACTTCATATCTTTTCCTACAAGAAAAGGGACTAGCCAAATATGGAAGAATCATATTTTCCTTTTGATAAAAGGAAAAATAATTATGGTAAATATGTTGCACTTCTTTCTAATAGATAGGAAAACCAAATATGCTAAGAAATCAGGACAAAAACCTAACAGAACTAGCTATCCACGGATTAGGAACTAGCTATGATATTTGTAACAATGGTCTACTGAGTTTCAAGGGCTGAACTTCCAGTCATTGGACATCAACCTGATGAGTGAATTCAAGTATATTCTTGCAAAAGGTACGTAATTGAATATTCATGAATTTTATCAAATTACAGACAGCTTGGCTGGGCTTGTGTAATTGTGTTTGCTTACTATCAAAACGAGACGAATAGAGGTAGGTGAGACTACGAATATAGATTAGCATCTGAGGTTAAATAGATGTAAGAACCGACCTCAAGCTGGATGTGAAGTCAAATAAGGACGGAAAAATGACACTGTAAATGTATAAAATATATATATATATATATATATATATATATATATATATATATATATATATATATTCACCTACCAAATATAAATAGTTTCTGATGCCGGCAAAAAGTGATAATACCCAATAAGGACTAGTGACTGGGCCTTGAATTTGTGGTTAATCCAAGAACAATTGAATAAATTGAAGAGAGATTTTCACAAACCACTATTGTTTAGTGCTTATTAGCTAGTTATAGCTACCATTTACTAAATTACTTTATATAGATATGTTTTCAGTTGATATGGAGTGCATTCGATGTATTTAAGCTACTGTATTCATGAGTACAGTAGCAAAACTCGGCGTGAAACAGGAGAGTCCAGCTAATCAACAGTTGTATTCGATTGTATTCAACTGTATTCGCGAGCTGTATTTATGAGTACAATAACGTAAACTGCATAAAAAATGGTCTTTTCGGCTGTTTAAAACGGTAAGTGAATCAATTAACACGATAGACTCCTAATATAACTCAACTAACTCAATTATAACACGCACAATCTGTATTTCACGTTAAAGAAAAGATTTCCCAGCAAAAAAAGACCACAAAACAAAACAGTCTCTAGATTTTCAATCCCTCCTTTTTCTGTTGCTATCATTCTGTAGATTTTCAAAACATGTACTCATTTTAGATGAATACATGTATTTGGAATACATAACATATTCATAAGTACAACAGTGGAAGTCTTGTAAATACATCTAAATACATCTAAAAACAAACAGTGAAAGTCACTGTAATAACTATTTATCAGTAAAATACAGATGTGTTTTTGAAATACATAACACATTCATAAGTACAACAGTGAAAGTCATCTAAATACATCCAAATATATCTAAATACATGTAAATACATCTAAAAAATAGTGAAAGTGTTGATTCTTTCGGAAATTTCTCAAATTGGGCTTGTTTCGATATGTCATTCCGCAATTGTATTTGTTGCTGAACCTACAAATACATGTTTCGCTTGAGCGTTTGTTGCAACTTGCCGTAGCCATGTAGGCGTGTTGATTGTTGTAGTTTATTGTGTCCCTTCTGTATTCTCCTAGTAAATTATGCAAAAGTTGATGATGGGATTAAATGACGATGCGCGCGTGTTGCTCCCAAACGCACACGAAAGTATACGTGGTCGACAAGTAATATAGGATTTTAAGTCCAGATATCGTACCCACAGGGACTTGTGATTAACTATCAACTAAATTAAACTAAACAATTAATTTATTCAAGCGAATCCTAAAGTATTAATATAACTGAAATTTAATCTAGAGTAACAAATTAAGAGATTAAAGAAAACAAGTTGGCGAATTATAGAGACGAATTCAATGTGAGTGAATATTCTAGAGTTATGGGTTAGCTAACAATCCCGTTGATTTTTTCACTTAAATTGTCTAATTAATTTATCTAGTTTATTGATTGACGGGGTTAATATTGCTCGTAGCCTTCTCCCGAAGTACAACTCGCCTATTCAAGCTAACCTAACGCCTATATTCCTATGGAATTAGGATTAATAAGAACGCATTTATAGTTCCCGTATAATAACCAAGCAAGGCGATTAGGTATATTCCTATCCTAACCGCAAATTCGCTCCCCTTAAGAGTTAAGATCTTGCTCTACCCAATCTTATATGCAATCTAGCATTCACTCTCCCGAGTTCTATCCTAGATTCGTAGATAGTATTCAATTGGTGATCAAGCAATCAAATAATTAAGCGCAAGATTGAATAAATAAATCAATATGATAAAATAAAAGAACAATTTAAGCTTCAAACTACAACGTTCATGTAGCACCCAAAACTCTAGAACTAATAAACTATGAAATTAAAGGAAGAGAATAGAAGAAAAACTAGTTAGAAGCCTCCTCCAAGCGCTATGTTAGATACCACCAAAGTGGCGTCCTCTCCAAATTAGGTTTAGGACCCCTTTTATACGAGTTAGGATCGTGTAGGGCCGAAATAACACTGTCCTGGACGAAATAGGAAAACTCCCGCACGCAGCGTCCAGGCCAGCGCCTAGCGCTGGACCTGGCACTGAAAACAGTAGCATTTTACGTCTCCAATTCTTCAATCTTTCTTTTGAATTCTAATTTTCTCTTTTGTTATCTCCACTTGGGGGGACAAAGACCATAGGGTGTCCCCCCTTATTTTATTTATTTAATTTCCTTTCTTTTTCTTCCGCGTTTAATTCAATTTTGCTCCAAATCTTTTCATCTTCACACCACTTTATTCCTCCACAGTTAAAATATAATATTAAGCACAAAACAATATAACTAATACTCAAAAGACGATTAAAAGTACTAGAATATGAGATAACAATGGGTAAATATATGCATTTTTAGCCGAACATCAACACCCCACACTTTGACTCTTGCTCGTCCTCGAGTAAGCATTAAAATCACTCTCAATAAGTCAAGCCTAGAAACACCACCACTTTGGTAGATACTAACAATTAGGCCCTATAGCAACTCAAACAATTATATACGCACTTCCTCATCATTGTGCAAGATATATAAGTCACAAACAAACAACAAAATTCTAACCTCCTAACCTCAGAGACGGACTCTTACTTACCAAATTTAAGCTCGCTCACCTACTCTGTCAAAGAAGCTAATAACATCACCTATCTATCATGAAACAAGTGCCCTCACAAGAATAAATAGTCCATACACTCAAATCAAAGAATGAATACAATTTAAGGACTTTGCATCAAAGAACAACTCTCGCGCTCACAACGAAATTCACATGTATGCACAAAGAACCATAGGCTTGCCCATTATGTACATCTCTACTAATTAATTATGCTCGAATAGAATCAAATAGGACTTTAACGGGTTATAATGCTGGCTAAGGGATGGGTAGGAGAATTGTATAATAGGTACTTACACTTCCCTAAGCACTCTGCATTTTTAGATTTCATCACCCATTATTTTCTACACTTCACTTTATTTTTGAGCCCTCTATTCATCTATTGTTTCACAAGTATTTTCTCATATTAAGAACGCTTTTTTTTCAAAGCAATTTTTTTGTATTCTCTTTTTTTTTCTTTCTTTTTCATGTCACATTCTTTTCAAGAAGGCCTTTCCATCGCCTATCAGCCATCATTGGTCACCAATTTTCACTTAACCATCCCATTCTTCAAATTTATCAATTAGTATCACAGTCTAAGCAACAGTGCTCAAGGAAGCAGGGTGCAAAAATTAGGGATTCAAACAAAAGGATCAAGGCAAAAATACGGCTTCCAAACAAAAGGCTACAGGCTCAAAGAGCTAACTAGTGGTACAATATCTGAAAAGGCTAAAATTCACAAGACATATCAAAGAAAGCCTATTATCATCTTCTAACCAGAGCAACACTTGTATTTCGCTTCAATAACATGCAGGGCAAGTTCTAGACTAAGATGCAAAACATGGAATATATGTAAGAAACCCTCACCTCACATGGCACAAGTATCAATCAAGATGGATTAATTCCACTCTAAGACAGACAGGGTCATAGCAAACAACGAAATAAGAATAAGTTATATACAGAGTCAGAACCCTGAGCTTAGGTGTCAGAAAGTCTGTTATTTTATTCATTACTCAAGCACTCAGAGGAAAGTACTACTCAAGCTTAGGCCTAAATATGCTAGTATCAAATAAGTCACAAAAGTTTTTCTTCTCCCCTTTTTCTACTCCTAAAAAAAATCTAATCCTAAAAATAAAAATAAAGTTACCCGATTCAAGTTACATCCCTTGGAAAAGAACCGATGCAAAAAGAAAAACCAAGAGGGATTATTATCTAACTAAAACTAACTAGAAACAAAAAGAAAATATTTTTGAATTATTTATTTATTTATTTGTTGGACTTTAATCCCTCAAGAAAGCTGTCCACAAAATCCATCATCAGGAAAAGTCTCAATTTTCTGATTTTTTTTTCGATTTTTTTTCAATTTTTTTAACAAAAACTACTACACTAAGAACGAGTACTACAACTAAGCTAAGATAGCACAGAAAATCACCCAGACAATCTCCTCACCCCACACATAATTGTGCAATGTCCTCAATGCACACTAAAAAATAACACGAGGGCAAAAGAGACTCCTTGGTAGGCCAAAGGCCGAAGAATTAGCAGCTCACGAGATACTCAGACTTCTCCCAGGTATGATCCCTTGTGCGGGTACCTCACACTTAGTTTCAACCAGCTGCTCGTTTTTGCACACGCCTATTGGCTTTGATTCCATGCTCGTACTCCTACAAAATACAAAAACAACACTACAAAAAATAACACAACCAAAAAAATAAATAAGCAAAAGTAAAAAAAGAAAAATAAAAATGGGTTGCCTCCCAACAAGCGCTTGATTTAACGTCGCGGCACGACGCCATCACTTTCACCACTTTTCCTTTCACTTTGAGAATATGAATTGCCCCCCAGTTTTGCATCAATTTTTGTATCACGTTCATGGGGCGGTGGTATAAAAATAAAGAAACCAAGTAATAGGTATCGCATCTTGCACTTCTTGGCCCTTAAGTAAGGGATGTCGTTTTGTCTCCTTGGTGTGGCAAATTTTAGAATGTAAGGGTCTTGTTCTTCATCTATACGTCTCTCCAAAGGCTCGATCTCCATGTCTTCATCCAAACAAAATGTAGAAAAATGTGTAGAATGAGGACCAACACGCCCCAACTCCAAAACTGCATTATTTTTGACATCCTCAGTAATACATACTCCCTCAACCTCGGTATCATCAACAAAAACATGGTCTAGTGATTGGTATTCTCGTTTTAGCTCTTCAATTTGGCCTAGAAGATCTTTTTCAGCTTCACACAACTCATCACTAAATTGTTGGGTGTTACACGCATCAACCTTTGCACTTAATTCTGCATCCATGTCGCGAATAGAGCTGCCAAATTGGTCGATTTCTTGTCCCAGTTCAGCTCTTCCTTCTATAAATTGTTGCATCTCATTCGTAATTTTCTCACGAAAACCTCCATATTCCTCTAATAATTTCATGTGCACATCAAGAATGCGAACATCATGCTCCACATCATCCAATTCGTTACTCCTATCAAACTCACAAGAATTATTAGAATCAACAGAAGAAGGGACTGAAGTAGGATAACAACACTTTGGACAATTATTCCAATTTCCATCACAAATAGTACAGGAAGGAGATGGTGCACACAACTCGGTACTAGAAATATTTTTACAATATTGCCACAAGTGGGGTCCTTTACAATATGGACAAGGATCACAAAAACAAGAATACTTACTATCCCACTACTTTTCGTTCAAAGATGCCATGTAAAAAAATATAATACTAACTACACTAGACTAAAATTATAAACTTAAATAGATAAAAAGTAAAAATCTAATATAGTAAAATAGTTAATTTCTAAGTCCCCGACAACGGCGCCAAAAACTTGTTGCTCCCAAACGCACACGCAAGTATACGTGGTCGACAAGTAATATAGGATTTTAAGTCCAGATATCGTACCCACAAGGACTTGTGATTAACTATCAACTAAATTAAACCAAACAATTAATTTATTCAAGCGAATCCTAAGTATGAATATTTAACTAAAATTTAATCTAGAGTAACAAATTAAGAGATTAAAGAAAACAAGTTGGCGAATTATAGAGACGAATTCAATGTGAGTGAATATTCTAGAGTTATGGGTTAGCTAACAATCCCGTTGAGTTTTTCACTTAAATTGTCTAATTAATTTATCTAGTTTATTGATTGACGGGGTTAATATTGCTCGTAACCTTCTCCCGAAGTACAACTCGCTTGTTCAAGCTAACCTAACGCCTATATTCCTATGAAATTAGGATTAACAAGAACGCATTTATAGTTTCCGTATAATAACCAAGCAAGGCGATTAGGTAAATTCCTATCCTAACCGCAAATTCGCTCCCCCTAAGAGTTAAGATCTTGCTCTACCCTATCTAATATGCAATCTAGAATTCCCACTCCCAAGTTCTATCCTAGATTCGTAGATATTATTCAATTGGTGATCAAGCAATCAAATAATTAAGCGCAAGATTGAATAATAGATCAATATGATAAAATAATAAGAACAATTTAAGCTTCAAACTACAACGTTCATGTAGCACCCAAAACTCTAGAACTAATAAACTATGAAATTAAAGGAAGAGAATAGAAGAAAAACTAGTTAGAAGCCTCCTCCAAGCGTGGTGTGTGTTGCCCCACGTGAAACTCCCTTCAAAGTATGTTAGATACCACCAAAGTGGCGTCCTCTCCAAATTAGGTTTAGGACCTCTTTTATACGAGTTAGGGTCGTGTAGGGGCGAAATAACACTGTCTTGGACGAAATAGGAAGACTCCTGCACGCAGCGTCCAGGCCAGCGCCTAGCGCTGGACCTGGCGCTGAAAACAGTAGCATTTTACGTCTCTAATTCTTCAATCTTTCTTTTGAATTCTAATTTTCTCTTTTGTTGTCTCCACTTGGGGGGACAAAGACCATAGGGTGTCCTCCCTTATTCTATTTATTTAATTTCCTTTCTTTTTCTTCCGCGTTTAATTCAATTTTGCTCCAAATCTCTTCATCTTTACACCGCTTTATTCCTACACAGTTAAAATATAATATTAAGCACAAAACAATATAACTAATACTCAAAAGACGATTAAAAGTACTAGAATATGAGATAACAATGGGTAAATATATGCATTTTTAGCCGAACATCAGCGCGGCTTGGATTTCCTTCAGATTTTGTTCGCTAGATGTGATAATAGATTCGTGACACATCTAGTCAGGAGGATCAAGCGCAGGCAGCTTGGAATTCTTTTGGGTTGAAAATTGAGAGAGAGAATGGATATAAATCAGTTGATAATGAAAGTTGTATTCGTGGGGAAGATACTGGGTTGGGAGAGAGATAGTGGAGAGAGAACGTGGGTTTAACAAAATTATATACAATACCGGTGTTATTAGGAGAGAGAGAGAGAGAGAGAGAGAGAGAATAGAAAGTATGAGAGATAAAAATATTTCACAGTGTATTTAATGGCTTAATAGTAGGAAGTGACCATAAATAGTTAATTTGCTATAAAACCTAAAAGGTAGCTATAGGATATAATTTTATAAAACGGTATTTATTTATAATAAATAGGGTGTAAAGGTTTGCTATAGGAGGTAAAAATTCCTAAATTGAAAGTCGACAGATTAGTTCATAGTCCATCAAAACGATTCCTCCATTTTGGTTTTTTAGGGTCATAAAATAGGAATTCAAGATAATTTTCAATTTTTCGTGTGCTAATATGGGATCACTATGTACCACCAAATGATTGTAGTTGGTACTGGAAGAGAATTTGTAATATAAAGGAAAAGTTTAAGGATGGATATAGAGGAAATGACTGGCAACACATAGGAGGGAGGTATTCCATACAAAAAGGATACCAATGGAAGAAAGGGGAGCTGAATGAATGGCCTTGGGCTAGGTGGATCTGGAACTCTGCCAGTGTCCCAAAACATAGCTTTATTAGCTGGTTAGCAGTTCACAAATGACTGCTGACAAGAGAAAGACTGAAAAAAATAGGTATATGTACAGAAACAAGATGTGAAATTTGTGGAGGAAGCAAGGAAACAATGCAACATTTGTACTTCGAGTGCCAGTTTTCAAAGGAATGCCTGAAAATTCTGCTGGAATGGCTGGGACTGGAGACTAAGGAACCAGACATTGCTGGTACATGGAGAAGACTGACGAGAAGGGTTAGAGGTAAAATGTGCAGGAAAATTATAATAGCAGCAATGGCAGCACTAGTATACAAGATATGGCAGGTCAGAAATGATGCGATATGGAATAACAAAGTTGCCCAACCACAGGTGATATGTCGACAGATACAGCAGGAATGTAAAATACGAGTGAATATGGAAAGTATTAGGGAAGAGGGGAATGGTAGAAGGAAATGGATCGAGGATCTATTTTCTAGCATATCATAGAGGGGAGTTAGATAGGGTTTTTTTGTGACTAGAAGTACTTATTCTTCTGGTCTGTACAGCTTAAAGAAAATTGTATACTTGGTTGGTTGTGAGATTAATAATATTTTTTTTACACCTAAAAAAAAATATTCAAGCCATTTTCACGAATTCGGGCGGCAGACTCCGAATCGCCTAAAATTTTGTGGGCCCATAAGAAACGAACAAATGAAAAACAATCATCGCTTTTCCATGACCGGTCCTCGTTTTTTTGTATTTTAGGGCCATAAATTAGGAATTCAGTACAATTTCCGATTTTTCGTGTGCGAATATAAATACCATCTTCATGGAATCGGGCAATGAGCGCCGAATCGCTTAAAATTTTGTGGGGCCATAACAAATAACCTAATGAACAATAATCATGGCTTCAGCATGACTATTCCTCCTTTTTTGGCATTTTAGGGCCAAAAAAATCTAATTCGGACCGATTTCCAAATTTTTGTGTGCTATAGTTTACACCATCTGCATGAATTCGGGATACCGGATTCAAATCGCCTAAAATTTTTTGGAGCCATAAAAAATACAATATTCATGACTTCGGTATAATTATTCCTCATTTTTAACATTTTAGGGACAAAAAACTAAAATTCAGGCCGATTTCAATTTTCTCGTGTGTAATAGTCCACGCCATCTGCATCAATCCAGACTGCTGGATCTAAAGTGCCTAAAATTTTTCGGGATAAAAAAAAGACTTAATGAACAATATTCATGGCTTCGGCATGACCATTCCTCTTTTTTGGCGTTTTAGGGCAAAAAAATAAAATCCGTGCCAATTTCTAAAATTTCGTATGCTTTAGTCCATGCCATTTTCATGAATTCAGGCTACTGGATCCGAATCGCCTAAAATTTTACGGGGATGTCAAAAATTACTAATTAACAATAGTCATGGCTTCGGGATGACAATTCCTTGTTTTTTGGCATTTTAGAGCCAACAAAATAGAATTCGAGACGATTTTCAAATTTTTGTTTGTTATAGTCCACGCCATTTGCATGAATCCGGGCTACCGGATCCGAATTGCCTAAAACCATAAAAAATGACCAAATGAAAAAAATTCGTGGCTTCGGCACGACCGTTCCTCATTTTTTAGCATTATGGGGCGAAAACACTAGAATTCTAGCCAGTTTCAAAAAACAATTGTGTGTTATAATCCACGCCATCTGCATGAATCCGGGCTACCGGATCTGAATTGCCTAAGGTTTTACGAAGCCATGAAAAAATGACCCAATGAACGATAGGCATGGAATTAGCATGACAGTTCCTCTTTGTTAGGAACTTTAGGGTCAAAAAACTGAAGTTAGGCCGATTTCCAAATTTTCGTGTGCTATAGTCCACGCCATCTGCATGAATCTGGGCTACCAGATCTGAATCACCTAATATTTTGCAGGGCCATCAGAAATGACCTAATGAACAATAGTCATTGCTTCGGCATGCCCATTACTCATTTTTTGGCGTTTTAGGGCCGTAAAACTGGAATTCCGCCCGATTCTCAGACTTTCTTGTGCTATAGCACAAGCCCTATGCATGGGCCCGGCAAACCGGACTCGGATCACCTAAAATTTTGTCGGCCCATCAAAAACCACTTAAGGATTAATAGCCACCGTCTCGCCATGATCGTTACTCATTTTTGGCGTTTTAGGGTCATATAACTAGAATTCCGCTTGATTCTCATATTTTCGAGTGATATAGCCCACGCGCTTTACGGATTCTTCAAGACCCTCGGAGCCCTCTTCACCTTCGGGGTTAGCTAGCTTCTTGTCCTCAACCTCAAGTCTTTTTGACTCCTCGATCTCAGCAGATAGTTCGAAGCCTCGGGCATGGATCTCTTCGAGGGTCTCCCTTCGAGATAACTGCTTCACGTACTCGACAGTGGTTTTCAGGTGTGCCTTGACTGCCTCGACATCAGCCCTATACTGGCCCACCATCTCTTCAGCATCAGCGGAGGTTGTGCACATATGACCTTTATAGCTTCAAACTCACTACCGAGGGCATCCCGCTCTACCAGGGCCGAATTGAGTTAAACTCGAAGTTCATCGTTTAGCTGGGCCCGCTTATCAGGTTTGTCCTTCTCCACCCGAAGTTGAACTTCAACTGATGCTAGCTGAGTCCGGGCGGTTTCCTTCTCCGAGGCCAACTAGTCCATTTTGCTCTTCCAACCGTCGGCCATGGCCTGGACCTCATTCACTTCAGCTCGGAGTTGGTCTATCCGGTTGATCTTCTGCTGAACCTTTGAGTTTTAGTCATTAGTCCCCGTGGCTAACCTCATTACTAGCTTCCAAAATCTTTATCTGTTCGACCAAATCAGCATGTTCCTACCTCAGGGTCGCAGCCTCTTTCTGAGCCCCGTCCAGGCCGGCCTGGAGATCCTTAATGGCCCCTTCGTGCTGCTCACTAAGAAGCTTGTACATGTCCCTTTTCTAGGCAAGCTCCTTATCCTCGAGCTCGAGCTGGTTAACCTCGACCCGATACCAAAGGAAACTCTCGTGGTGGAGTATAGAGGCTACAAAAGGATGAACAAAAAATATTTGAAGTATAAAGACCTAAGTAAGAACTTGAAGGGTCATAGTGATACCTTACCCGATTCAGCGCTTGATGCGCCTCATTGAAAAGGCACGGTACGTCTACCTCATTCATCTTCGCCTAGTCCTCCTTAGTCACCAGGCATTAGAGGTAGCTCCCCACTCCCACTGGAGCCGAAAGGACTCGAGCATCTTCCAGGACGGTGATGATTATCGACCTCTTGCGGCCGGGATCCATACTCGGGGTGGGGAACTGGTTGATTAACTTTTGGCTCAAATTCAGCCCACTAGTTTCTGAAGATGGATCCTTTCTCGGCACCTCCAGGTCGCCCAACCCGGTGAATTTTTTCAAAACGGGCGAGTCTACACCCTCGAAAAAGGAACGAAGGGGATCGTCCGCACCATGAGCCCCTTTGTTGGATCGCTATTTCACTGCTCGGGCCACCTCAAGGATAGACTCGGTGTACGAGGGCGACCCTAAAATCTCTATTACACCGGATGGAGTGGAGCCGAGGGCTATTACACCAAGGGGTCTCAACCCTCATCTCTACATCTATCTCCCGAACCTGAGGGAGATTGACCTCTATTGTCTCCCCCTCGGCTACTACTTGCTCTTCAGGGGAGGTCGGCCCATGGGCCACAAAAATATCAGCTTCCTTGGGCTCGTCCCTGAGCTGAAGGAGTGAATCCGAGTCTGGTGCTCGTGAACCGGAGCATTTCCTTGGCCTACGAGCCACTCTCTTTTTTGGTTTCACCACGGAGCTCGTGGAGCCCGAGGACTTTCTTTTCTTCTTCTTCTTTTCCCCCATTGTAGCCCCGAGCTGCTCCAAATTTGATGGATCGATGAACGAGGGCATGTCCTCGTTTCCTTCTAAGGGCCTAAGATCAATGGTCTTAGGCAAGCCTAGAAAAGACAGGAAATGAGAGTATGATGCTAAAAAGGGAGCCTAATGTTACTTATTCAGGAGAGAGATCTTACCGTGAGAACGGGCCTCCCAGCGGACCTTAGAGAGTTCGCTCCATGTGTGCTCAGAATAAGGCATCTGCGAACAGATGCCTTCAATCAACTCCTTGAACCAAGGAATGGCGTTTGGGACTCGAGCAGCAGTTACACCACCACAAATACTAGTGAGGAAAAAGAAGATGAACATAAAATCGACGTTTAAAGGAAAGCTGTGCCTACGTGATGCATTCCACTTCTCGGGGAATGGCATAAACTTGGAAGGGATCAAGTCTTCGGTCTTCACATAAATGAAGCGTCCCTGATAGCCCTGATCCCGGTCCTCATCGATGCTCGAGAATGGGGATTTTCTAGCCCGACGTGTGAGCTTTATCAGTATCCCTCGGAAGATTGGGGGACTGTATAGGCGGGGTAGGTGATCAATGGTGAACCGACGGGATTCGGTCTTATTCACGAAGTATCATAGAAAGATTACGATCCTCCATAGCTACAGGTGGATATGACCGAGGAATACTTCATACCTATTACAGAAGTCCAGAATAACCGGGTCCACCGGGCCCAGCATGAAGGGATAAGTGTAAACACCCAGATACCCCTCCATATGGGTAGTAATGGCGTCCTCGGGCCTGGGGACTACTACGTCCTTACCTACCTAGTTGCAGTCCTTCCGGATGAGGTTTTTTCGACCTTAAAGTCATCGACAACCGAACAACCCCCGGGGATGAACATTTTCAAAGGCGGCTCGGCAGCCTGTTCATTGGTAGCCGCACCAGGAACGGACCTCTCAAGGACAACCACATCAGGAGTGATCTCCTCGATTTCAGCGGTCGGTTGTGAAGAAGACGAAGTGACTTGTTGAGGGAAAGATTTGAATGTTTTAGCCATTGTTGTCTGGAAAAATCTGGGAAAATATGAAGAATCAATGAAAGATGGAAATTCAAGTGCGCTGATATGGGTGAAAATTAGGTAAAAACTTGACACTTACTGAGGAATATTGAAGAACGGAGGTAAAAATATGAGAGTGGGCTAGTGATAGCCTAAAAACTCGAATATAGAAGCTTGGTCAAAAGGTAAAAAACGAACAAAGAAGGAAAGTATTTATAGAGGTTTCATGTCGTTTTGCATTCAGGGATGACATGTGGCTGACACGTGTTTGAACTCATAACGACACGACTAACGGGACATTTCGTATTCTTTGTTGTTTCTGTTACAGCATATTGAAGAAGGAATCGAAGTGCATATGTCGTTTCTCATCGTTTCAGCAAACCCACTCTCCGAGAAATGAGGAGACTATCTGTATACGGGTGAAACCGAGCCCATTGGACACCTCGGTTCTCGATGAAGTAAATAGGGCAGAGACATGACCGTAAGGAATTGGAATCAGGGCAAAAAGCCCCTCGAGTCGGGGTCCGGGAAACACACCTGCCCTCGGATGAATCGGGGGCACGTCTCCCAAGTCCGATTCGAATCCCAAAACTTTAGAGAACATTACCAAATAATCAAGCACAAATAAAAAAGGGTCGTGGTATCCGTGCCCAGCCAAACGTCACGGCGTGAATCTTGGCCCGTATCAGAAGCAAATCAGTGATTATCAAAGCGGAAGATTTTTACCTTTTATGGAATTGTACTTAGGGTAAAACTCCCCTACTATATAAAAGGGAGTCTAACTATTCATTAGACACTTTTGTGACACGCGTATCAAGGCAATATACTGTTATTTTTCTCTATTCTTACTTTTTGTTCATCAACCTTTCCAGGGTCGCGAGTCCGGGACCGAAGGAAAATATTTCATTAAGATATTCCGAGTCTGGGATCACTTCCGCTATTGGTTTGGCAATCTATTATGTCTTTGTTTATTTAATCTAATGCTATTAACCGTTTGTATTGAATTTGATAGAATATAAGGCTCCACCAAACTCAATAGAGAACCAGGCTCTCTATCAGGTCCAACAATACACACACACACACAGCAGTAATTAAATGGCAAGAGGAATTTTACGTGGAAAATTCCTAGCTCAACGGGATTGAAAACCATGACCTACTTTTTTGGATTTCAACGTCACTACTGAGCAACTTTTAGATTACAACCTATGTAACCTAGGAATTAAACCCTTAATCCCTCACTAACTTGTAATACACCAATTACAAGCCACTTTGCAATAACTCTATTACAAAGACTTTGAAACTTGACTAACTCTAGCCAAGACTTAAACACACTGGTTTAAGGTTTACAAAGGGGTTCCTATAGAATGCTTCTAAATAAGCTAGATGGGAATTACAATTGAAGAACTATTACAAAGTTACAACTCAACTAAAGACATACACTGACTCTATATGGGAGCTGGTCCGTAGTTGCTTTGTTCTTTGTTCTTGAAGCACTTGAAACTTGCTTGATGGATGGTCACGTAAGTGAACTCTTGTCTAATCTCCAAGTGTTCAAGTGAGTTGTTTTACCTCCCTCGAATGCATATATACATGTGTGACATCACTTACAATGATGCAAGCAAGGTAGGTAAAAAGTCTTCCCTGGAAAGTTGACTGCAACACTGTTCCTGAACTGTAGCGTGTGCAGGCAGCAACTTTCCAGCTGGAGAGTTGACTTCGTGCAGTCTCTTCGGGAACTGGTAGGGACTTGTTCCCTCAGTTGTTCCTTCTACTCTGAAGAGTTGAATCATATTCCACGCTGAATCCCAACCTGGAAACTTGTGATCTTGAGGTCTTGTAAATGCGTAATAGGTTCCTTAACTGGTTCTGGATAGTAAGTTTGTTAGATCATCAAAACACAAAAGTATAGTACTTATGACCATAGTACTTGTAACCTATCAATTTCCCATTTTTGATGATGACAAACTCATAATTGAAAATCCCAGAAAGAGCCATAAACAACCAGATTGTGAACCAGAAAGACCTTAAGTTCCCCCTGAAGCTCTGCGTTCCCCCTTAATCAGTGCCCAGTTAGTTTTTCCCCTTTTGGCATCATAAAAAGATCAGAAACGGGTTAGCACGAAGGAAGTCTAGTTTTAAGTTAACTCATGCCACTCATGTGCACACAGTCATGATTAAGAACAGAGCATAAAAACACGGTATAAACAACAACAAGGGAAAAGCTTGCATTAATACAGTTTTGGATTTTACAGCAGGATCAGAGTCAATGTTACTACCACATGCACACATTAGAACAAGTAAAAAAACTACCACAAGTTATCATAATAAGAACTGACACAGAGAGGTTGGACACTGAGGGGACAGAATTTAAGAAGCACTGGGTGGAGAGGGTTTGGAGCAGAGGAAATTGTTTGGAGGACTAAATCCATTCGAGCATTTGCTGACATTTGCTCATTGAGCAGTCTTTCTTTCAAGTCCTCCACTTGTTTCCTAAGTTCAACGTTCTTCTTTGTCAATCGAGCAACCTCTTCGCTTTGAGAGTGACTGGAACCAGGTGCCTCTTTCAGCCGACTTATCTGAGTCTCAAGGATAGCATTCCTTGCTTTCAATTGCCTTATCTCAGTAGTAGCCACTATTTTGAGCATTGATTTACTGAGAAATAGTAGAAGTGCTTGCAACCCCTCCAAATTTTTCTATGCTCACATTCTTCAAGAGTGCTTTTTGAAAAAGTTTGCTTCTTGGCACCCACTTTAGCTGGTCCGAGAGGAACCTTGATGTGGTCAAAGACCTTGGTAAGAAGGAACCCATATGGCAGCCCATGATTACCATCTCTAAAATCAGCCACTTTGTTCATGAGCTCTATCATGATCCCAAGCAGATTGATGGTAGTAAAGTCATCCAGTGCTTCCATGAGGAATAGGTCTGCACGAGAGGTGATGGGTCTTTGCTGAGCTCGAGGGAGCAACACTTTGTTTACCATCTCAAAGAGTTGTTGGTAGATAGGAAGGAGGGCCTTCTTCTGAACCCGTTCCCCCTACTGAACTACTCTGTCCTTCAAGATTACATTTCTGAAGTTCTGAGTACAAGCTCGTTGAACACTAGATATCCCTTCAGTGGACACACTGATGATAGGCTATAATTACGTATTTTAGTCGATTATTACACTTTAATTTACTTCACTTTAATTGAGTTTGAGCTTTAATCGCTTGTGTTTTGCACTAATGGTGTGTTTTATGCCTTGTAGGAGTGATTCCGAGCTATGTAGATGTTATGGAATGAACTCGAGTGATTTGGAGCTTTAATGTTTGAGTAAAAGTTCAAGGAATTAAGTCGGGATCGTGTTTGGGGGTCAACGGATGATAGTTAGAGCGAACGAAGACTCCAGTAGGCATATTGCGCACTGTGTAGTAAAATAGATATAACTTTTTTCTCAGAACTCCATTTATGCTCCACAATATATAGTTGGAAATCTAACTCAAAGTGCTACAACTTTCATGTTTTACGTTTTTCCAAATTCAAAACGGAAAAGGGTGAAAAATGCGCGTCAATAGCGCGATCGCGCACAAGTCGCGCTCGTCAGGCAGAACACTGGGCCACTAGCGCGATCTCGCTAGTCAAACCTGGGAAAAGTGTCCTTTTTCACATTGGAGAAGGTATAATTTTTTGGGCCCAACCCTACTTGGTATATATACATGGAAATACGGTATTTTGAGGGAGGAGGACATTTTTGAGAGGAAAACACAAGCACAGAGCCGCCGTGGAGGCCGGGTTTCATCTTTTCTTCTACCAAACTTAGTAATTTTTATGTTTTTTTGTATGATTTGTTGTTTTGCTACCATGTCTATGTGGAGCTAAACTTCACGTTCTAGGGTTGTGGTTCTTTCATGACTATTGTTATTCGGATATTGATTTTGATTGCTTAGTTTATCATATTGATTTATTTATTTAATCCTGCACTTAATTATTTGATTGCTTGATTACCAATTGAATACTATCTACAAATCTTGAATTGAACTCGAAAGTGGGAATTCTAGATTGCACATAGGATTGAGTAGAACAAGTTCTTGAACCTGGGCATCGGTGAACGGATTCGCAATTAGGATAGACATATACCTAATTGCCTTGCTTAGTTGAAATACAGGAATTATAAATGCGTTCTTGTTGATTCTAACTCCATAGACATATAGGCGTTAGGTTAGCTTGAATAGGCGAGTAAGAACTCGACAGATTCTTATGAGCAATATTAACCCTGTCAACCAATAAACTAGATAAATTAGTTAGTCAATTCAATTAAAGAATACAATAGGAATGTTAGATAGCCATAACCCTAGATCGTTTTCATTACATTGATATCATAAAAT
>NW_017673071.1:71562-94093 GCF_001879085.1 Nicotiana attenuata | reverse complement strand
AGGGGATGAAAGTATACGGAGTAAGGCTATTGATGAAGACTCTTGGGTTGACAAAGACAGTTTATGGATCGGTATTTTTTGGCTTTGTCATGGCCTGACTTCTTAGGAGATCTGAATTTGAATATGGGAGCAAGGGTTGGTATTGGGAAGAATATTCACGATTAGGCGAATATGCGGAACGACGTTGTCTTCTGACAACGTTGGTGAATGATTGGTCTAAGGAGAGAGATGATCTTGCACATAAAATTGATAATTTTAGCTTGGCTGTGCATAACTTAGATGCAGATTTGAGCACAAAGGTTGATGCGTGTAATGCCCAACAAATTAATAATGAGTTGTGTGAAGCTGAAAAAAATCTTCTAGACCAAATTGAGGAGCTAAAACGAGAATACCAATTATTAAACCATGTTTCTCTTGAGGATGCCAATGTTGAGAAGAATGCTCTAGAGTCATGTGAGGGAGTAGATAACATTACCTTGGGAGACTTGAGTGTGTGTAAAGATGGGGATGCAAATAGTAGTAAAATTCATGAGTTATGGCGCATTAGACCTCATTCCAATCATTTTTCCACATTATGTTTAGATAGTAAAGATTGTAACCGAGCCATCTGAGCCTATGAGGGAGTCGAAGGGTGAGTATAAGAGTGTCTATATTCTTGAATTTGTTGTGCCAAAAAGCGAAAATTACATTCCTCATCTAAAGGCCGAGAAGTGCAGAGTGAAAAATTTATTACTTGGCCTGATTATCTTTGTAGCCNTGTACGACCAAAAAGACGTAAAATTACATTCCTCATACTAAAGGCCGAGAAGTGCAGAGTAGAAAAATTTATTACTTGGCCTGATTATCTTTGTAGCCCCACCACTGCAGCATAGCTGCAACCCGGATGCCGTGTTAGGGGTACAATTATAAGTTCGAGGTGGAGGAAAAAGTGGTTCACGTCGTGCCGCGACGTTAAATTAGGCGCTTGTTGGGAGGCAACCCAGCTTTACTGCTTTCTTTTATTTTTGATTTTTTTTCTTATTGTATTATTTTTGTAGTGTTGTTTTATTTTGTAGGATTTTGAGCATAGGGAGAAAAGCCATAGGAAGTGTGTAAAAGTGAGCCAGCTGGTTGGAACTAGTGTGAGGTACCCGCACAAAGGACCATCCTTGGGAGAAGTCTGAGTACCCCGTGAGCTGCTAGTGCTTCGGCCTTTGGCCTTTCAGGGAGTTTCTTGTCCACCCTTGTTACTTTTGCTTTATTTGTGCATTGGGGACAGTGCACTCTTTTAAGTGTGGGGTGGGAGAATTCCTTTGGATAATTAGCTTTTTAGTATTTTAGCTTCTTATTTTTTTTTTCTTCGTAGTTGTGTAGTATTTTAGTAGATTAATTTATTTATTTTTAATGTGGAAAATAAGAAAAAAAAATTGAAAAAGGTAGAAAAATTAGACTTTTCCCGACGATGGATCTCCTAGACAGTTTTCTTGAGGGATTAAAGTCTAAACAAAAAAAACACACAAATATGTCTTTTAGCTTTTTTTTAGGTAGCAATAATCCCCCATGGTTTTTTCTTTGTGCAACGGTTCTTTTCCATGGGATGTAGTTTGAACCGGGTAGTAGTATTTTTTATTTTTTATTTTTAGAGTAGATTAGAATTTAGAGAATAAATGGAGGAAGAATGATGAACCTAGGCGCCCTTGACTTGTTTGATAGTAGCATATTTAGGCTTTGACATGTGTAATATCTTCCCTATGATTTGAAATTATTGATGATGCCTTGCTTAGTTGGATAGCATGTCTTCTGATGCCTATGTCTCGTTTTCTTGACTTATGTTCACTTTGTGCTTCATGCTTAATATCTCGTGGCTCCGTGAATACTTGCATTTGTTTGAGTGTCGGAATGAGACCGTTCTTAGTGAGTCATGTGCCATGTGTGGTGAGGTTTTTCTGTAGTCCATGTATTGTACTTGTGTCTAGAACTTGCCCGGTTTGTGAGTCGAAGCGAAATTTTAGGTGATGCTCGGGTTGAAAAATGATTTTAGGCTTTCTTTGATCTTTTCGAGCTTAATTGCTTACCACAAACAAAATTTATCCCTAGTTAACCCTTTTTGAGCCTATAGACTTATATGTGGCACCCACATTACAAGCCTATACCCTTTTTATTCTTAATTAACATTGTTTTGATCCTTTTTCCTCTTAAAGCACTTTAATTGTGAGTTGAACGCTAAAAGAAGTAAGAAGGAACTAAGTGTGGGTTGGCTTTTGAGTGGAACCAATAAAAGAAAGAAAGGTGAACTTGTTTTTTAAAATAATACACCACTAGCGGAAATTGAAAAAAAAAGAATAATCTGGAAAAAAAAGAAAAAAAAGAAAAAAATAGAGATGAATACATTGTTGTCTTGTTCTTGATAGTGGGTATGAATTAATGTAGTGCTTAAAGAAGAAGGGAGCATTTTTGGGGTGATATTGTTTGTGAAAGTGAAGTGGATTGAAGAATTTATGCTTAAAGTTGATTATCTGGTGTGTTAAAGTGCTTAAGAGGTTGAGTCACTATTCCTAAATATATCCTACCCGTCCCTGAGCCCACGTTACAACCATGAAAAAGACCTAATTGATTTTAGATCGAGCGAACCTACATTAGTAGGGATTTACATTAAGGGCAAGCCTATGGTTCCAATTACATGCATGTGACTTCTTTTATGAGGGTGAGCGATGTGAGCATGAGATTCGAAAGTGTGGATTGATTTTACTTTCTTTGCTTTGGTTGTGAGGGCACATGGTTTCACGAAGGATAGGTGACATAATTAGACTTCTCTAGGATGTTTGGTGTTCAAGCCATGAGTGCATTGTGACATTGAGTCGATTTTTGAGGCTAGGATTGTTGTGAGCATATTTTCATTGTTTGACTATTTTTGAAGAATGACATAAGTAAAGGGAAGTGTATGATGATTGCATATGCTAGAGTTTAATTGTTGCTATCAACCATAATCATGGTGTAGTGTGCTTCGAATATGTTAAGTGCTAATAGATAGAGTAAACATTTGGTTGACTCGAGGACGAGTAACGTTTAAGTGTGGGGTGTTGATGATAGGCTATAATTACGTATTTTAGTCGATTATTACACTCTAATTTACTGCACTTTAATTGAGTTTGAGCTTTAATCGCTAGTGTTTTGCACTAATGGTGTGTTTTATGCCTTGTAGGAGTGATTCCGAGCTATGTAGATGTTATGGAATGAACTCGAGTGATTTGGAGCTTTAATGTTTGAGTAAAAGTTCAAGGAATTAAGCCGGGATCGTGTTTGGGGGTCAACGGATGATAGTTAGAGCGAACGAAGACTCCAGTAGGCATATTGCGCACTGTCTAGTAAAATAGATATAACTTTTTTCTCAGAACTCCATTTAGGCTCCACAATATATAGTTGGAAATCTAACTCAAAGTGCTACAACTTTCATGATTTACGTTTTTCCAAATTCAAAATAGAACAGGGTGAAATGTGCGCGTCAATAGCGCGATCGTGTTTAGGTCGCGCTCGTCAGGCAGAACACTGGGCCACTAGCGCGACCACTAGCGCGATCGCGCTAGTCAAACCCGGAAAAAGTGTCCTTTTCACATTGGAGAAGGTATAATTGTTAGGGCCCAACCCTACTTGGTATATATACATGTAAAAACGGTATTTTGAGGGAGGAGGACGTTTTTGAGAGGAAAACACAAGCACAGAGCCGCCGTGGAGGCCGGGTTTCATCTTTTCTTCCACCAATCTTAGTAATTTTTATGTTTCTTTGCATGATTTGTTGTTTTGCTACCTTGTCTATGTGGAGCTAAACTTCACGTTCTAGGGTTGTGGTCCTTTCATGACTATTGTTATTCGGATATTGATTTTGATTGCTTAGTTTATCATATTGATTTATTTATTTAATCCTGCACTTAATTATTTGATTGCTTAATCACCAATTGAATACTATCTACAAATCTTGAATTGCACTCGAAAGTGGGAATTCTAGATTGCATATAGGATTGAGTAGAGCAAGTTCTTGAACCTGGGCATCGGGGAACGGATTCGCAATTAGGATAGACATATACCTAATTGCCTTGCTTGGTTGAAATACAGAAATTATAAATGCATTCTTGTTGATTCTAACTCCATAGACATATAGGCGTTAGGTTAGCTTGAATAGGCGAGTAAGAACTCGACAGATTCTTATGAGCAATATTAACCCTGTCAGCCAATAAACTAGATAAATTAGTTAGTCAATTCAATTGAAGAATACAATAGGAATGTTAGATAGCCCATAACCCTAGATCGTTTTCATTACATTGATATCATAAAAATCTGCTCTTTCTCTGTTTAAAGTTCATTATTTATATTTCTTTATTTAATTATTTTAGAATCAAATATTTCTAGGTTTAATTCTTGTTTAGATAATTAGGATAGTCTAATTTAGTTAATAGTTAATCACAAGTCCTCGTGGGATCCACATCCGACTTTTAGTCACTTTATTACTTGACGATCACGTGCACTTGCGTGAGTGCGTTTGGCCACAACACACCAAGAATAGATCCAAGAAAGGTAGAGTCTATTACCATATCAACCCCATTCACGCAAAAATATGACCATCCTCAACCTTGTAGAAGTCGACATAAAAACTTTGAACTTCCTCCTCAAATACCCTAGAAGCATCACTTGTGAACAAGTTTGTCCATTGTTGGAAATCACAGATCTCAACTAACTGTCTCATACCAGCCTCCTCCAAGACATCAGAGGCGAATGTGCATCCCCACAGTACCTTTTGACTTCTCAATCTTTCTTTCCCAGCACTCCCCGGATCATCAACTTTGGCCTTCTTTGAGGAACCGGGTTCCTCAGCAGTATCAACCTTTCTCTTAGAAGTCTTGTGAACACCTATCTTCTTTTTATCAGATTTCATAGATTTTTCACCTGACTTTTTCTCTATATTCTCATTAGCAACCTTTTCTTGCAGATTCATAAGAAGCTCAGGAGAAGTGTGAGAGGCACTTGTGGACGGGGGTTCAGGAGCAGTCTTGGTTGAGTCGATGATTTTATTTCCTTCATCTTGGTCTGGTTTTGACTGTTCTTCTATAGGAGAACTTGAGATTTTTCGATTTTCTTCATTCTCAGCAATACCCATGACATCCCTCTTTTCTGACGAGGTAAGAGAAGAGCTCTGGGCAACACCTCTTGCGAGAGTTTATGCTTGGTGACTCTTGTGAGAGCATGAACTCGAATGGGTAGGAGAGGAGATGGAGTGTGGGGGTGACGCTGTTCTAGGGCTGTGGTCATCAGTAGTGTGAGGAGGAAAGTCTGGCGCTGGTGTTTTGACTGCTGAGGACTCGATAGTACTAGAGATTATTTTATCTTCAGCCACGGTGGGAAGAGGAGAGAAGATTTTGGTGAACTGAAGAGAGAAGGAATAGGAAACAAGTTTGGAAGTGTTGTTGTGTTAAGTGCAGTGACAGGGATAGATGTATTTATGATGATAGAGGGATCGGTAAGAAAAAAAGGGCGGCAGGTTTTAGGGAGATAGGTCGATTTATAACTGGTGAGGCGTTTAGGTGTAAATGATGCAAAACTAAAAACTGACATGCTGATGATATGGCACTTGTTTTAATTGTTCAGAATTGTGCATGACAGAACAGAGAAACTACTAACCTGTGTCGGGAGAACCAGGTTCCTTGACTGATCTCTTGTCTGTAAGCTTTGCCTTGTTTACTAGTGTATACATCCTCAAATGCTTATTTGCTCTGTAATCATTAAGCGTGTCTACCTGTAACGGTATAGAGATGAGTTAGACTTTGCCAGAAAATACCTTTTAGCTAATTTTACCTGAACCTTTCTTTCATAGCCAATCATCGAGGGACCAGGTTCTCAATTGGGTTTTATCAACTCCAATGCGAGACGATTTTGCTCGAAGTGTTCTCTGCTCAGGGCTTTGGTAAATATATCTGCAATTTGGTCTTCAGTGCTGCAGAATTTCATGCATATAAGCCCTTTCTCAACATTGTCTCTGAGGAAGTGGTGACGTACATCAATGTGCTTGGTCCTTTTATGTTGAACTGGATTTTTTGCCATGTTCAGTGCACTAGTATTATCACATATGAGAAGCACACAGTCTGAGAATACTCTGAAATCTTCCAATTGTTGCGTGATCCATAGAAGTTAAGCACAGCAAGAGGCAGCTTCTACATATCTAGCCTCTGTAGTTCGTATGGAGTTTTGTCCAGAAGGGACCTGATCATGCACTTGTTTACCAAGTAGCACGCAGTATTGACAGCTTCTGTCCAGAAATATTTTGTGATCCCACTGTCAATTAGCATTATTCTTTCCATGTCTTCAAGAGTTCTATTCTTCCTCTCCACAACACCATTTTGTTGAGGTGTTCTTGGTGCAGAAAAATTGTGAGTCATGCCATTTTCAGTGCAGAACTCATCGAATTTGACATTGTCAAACTCCGTCCCATGATCAGACCTGATGCATGCTACTTATTACCCATCTTCACTTGGAGCTTTTTGACAAAGGCAACAAACACTTCAAAGGTTTCATCCTTGGTCCTGAGGAACAAGGTCCAGGTGAATCTAGAATAGTCATCAACTATCACAAAGATGTACTTCTTTCCTCCTCTACTTGGCACCCTCAGAGGTCCACATAGATCCATGAGAAGGAGATCAAGTGTCCTTGCGGTGCTGAATTCCTTTTTGGGCTTGAATGAGGATCTGACTTGCTTCCCTTTTACACATACATCACACACTTTGTGATCCTTGAAGCTTGACTTGGGCAGACCACAAACCAGGTCCTTCCTTACTAATTTGTTTAACAATGTGAAACTTGCGTGACCTAGTCTATGTGCCATAACTCAGTATCATCATCAACAACGCTTAGGCAGCTTAGATCACAATTCTTCAGCAACTCAAAATCAGCTACATAGATATTCTTGTATCTTTTTGTCACTAGCACCACCTCACCAGTCACCAGGTTTGTGACTGTACAGGTTTTTGAAACAAATTCCACCTTGTTTCCCTTGACACAAATTTGGGAAACGCTTAGTGTCGCGCCCCCTTTTTCCTCCTCGCGGAGAAGTCCGGGTTTCGACGTTCATGGGGGTACAACTCGTTTCCTTTTGGGAATTGGGTTTTTGAAGAGTCGCCACCTAACGGATTAAGGTGCGTTAGGGCACCTAGAGCGATTAACTCATATGACTAGTTTGCATTACAAGAGATTAGGGTAAGTGCTCGAAATAACCTTGAGGGGAAGGTGTTAGGCACCCCTCGCGGTCCAACGGTGGGTCCCGGCCGAACTTAAACTGAGTGAACTAGTCTTCAAACAAGTAAACCATATTGGCAAATTATTTGCAAATAAAGGTAGCTTTTCATAGTCTAAACACATATATGATCAAGGAAATTTTGAAGGTAAAAGAGGTTTAGACAGTTAAACACACATATGCAAAGAAAAGGGAAGTTTAGATAATTTAAACACATACAGGAATTGGGAAAGGGAAGTCCTAAGTTGATTATCCTACAGGATCATACCCATGCGATTCCCGGTAATCACTCCTGAATGAGAGGGGCTACACGTGACATTAACGCGCGGGTCATCATATCCTATTACTACCCATTACCCTCCCCTTAGTGGTTAATAGCGAGTTTAATTAATGACCTCTAAGCGTCCTGCTACCCGTCCCTTTCTCATGGTACTGGAGGAATTTAAGACCTCTAAATCTGGACAGTTCTAGACAACCTAAGGTTTTTTAAAAGGTAAAACTCTAGGCGTCAAGCAAATAACATGTACGACAAGCAAATAGGGACAAACAATTAGAAGGCTCATATTTACCTCCGCATGTATATAGGCAAACAAACAGCACGTCTAAAACACAGATTTTGCAGAAGTTCAAAAATCCTAAGAACGTGATATCTAGATGAATGTTACAGATACAGGATGTGCGTAAGGAATGTGGCAGAATCCTAACCAGTTTGCCTACTGGTTTTATAGCCTGTCAAGCTAAGCAGTTTAACACAATCAAATGTAGTTTCCAGTTCATATATATAGAGACTGATTACCTAAGGTTTGCCTAGGCGGGGGACTGTGTGCAATTATAATCACAGGAGATGATTAACACTTTTAAGAAATTTTTCAACCTACAACATGTTATTCTAGATGACAGAGATTATAACAGGCGCCTCATTTATGTTTTAAGACATGATGCTTGTGTGTGAGGCTGTTTAAACCTTTTCATAGCTAGTTATTTATTTAATAGACGTGGTTCAGACAGATGCAAACAGAGTTCCTAAGAGCATGGTATCTAATGCATGACAATTTTTATTAAGATTATTAATAGCAGGGTTCCTACGTGACAGTACTTGCGAAGAACCAGGAATTAAGCGTGCAACATGCTGAAACAGTAAGCGTGAAGGCCCTAAAGACAGGATATCTATGCAAAAGTTCAACACGGTTCCAATGAGCACAGCAATCCTAGAAACATGGATTCTAATGCATATTCGCAGAATATAAAGCCTATAGCAGGCTTTCTACCCGATTTTACCCATAGCATCACACAACTACCCTCCCTTTTATTAGTTACCCAAGTATCTGTTTACAAATAATTATTACAGACCAGAATTGCATAAATTACACAAAGGAAAATTAGAGTAATTGATAGAAACTAAGCATCCACCAGACTGAATAGAGAACCAGATACTCTATCAGTTCCCCACTGTAAGCAGAAGACTGTAAAACCAACCAGTATAGGGAATCAGGTTCTCTAATTGTTTCCACAGTAACTCAGCAGTAAATATAGAACATAGAGGATTTTTACTTGGAAAAATCCCAACTCAAGGGGACAAAAACCACGACCTACACTTGTAGGCTTTCAACTTCACTAACTTGTAAACACACTATTACAAGCCACTTTGTAATGACTCTATTACAAAGACTTCAACCCAACTAACTTGTGATACACTTACCACAAGCCACTTTGTCACTTACTAGTTACAAAGACTTTAACTCAACTAACTTACACTTACCACAAGCCACTTTGTCACTCACTAGTTACAAAGACTTTAACATAACTAACTTGTGATACACTTACCACAAGCCACTTTGTCACTCACTAGTTACAAAGACTTTAACTTATGACTAACTCTAGTCACAACACAAACTCAGAAAGTTTATGATTTTGAGTTTCCTAAAACAAAGCATCTAAGAAAGCAGGATAGGAGTTACAATGAAGAACAAATAACAAAGACTCAACAAACCTAAGGGCTTAAGATATCTTCAATCTTTGGATCTGGTCCTAGAGGTTGCAGCAGCTTTGTTCTTGAGAGAGGTTGTGTCTAGCACTTGATAGAATGTTTTCTTTTCTGATTTGCAAGTGTTGGAGAGATTGTCTTGTGCCTTGCACCGGGTTGTTATACTACAAAAGACATCACCATGGTGATGTCAATTCACAATGGTGATGTCAGTTCTTGGTTAGTACATGCCTCTTCCCAATGGGAAGTGACTGCTGGACTGTCATGTGTACAGTTGCAGGCAGTCACTTTCTGCAGTTGCTTTCCAGCTGTATAGTTGACTTATACTTCTGTCAGGGGAACACCAAGGGATCAGGTCCCTAATCTGGTTCTTGTGAATCTACAAGCACACTGCCCAGATTATCTTGATTCGATTAACTTAATGATTGTACTAGGCATGCTTCAGGTCCTTTATCTGGTTCTCTCATGAAGCAAGTTGTTTTACCTTTCTTGATTGTATTTATACATGTGTGACATCACTTACCATGATGTAAGCAAGATAGGTAAAAAGCCTTCCACAGAAAGTTGACTGTTGCACTGTTCCTGTACAGTAGCGTGTGCAGGCAGCAATTTTCCAGCTGGAGAGTTGACTTCATACAGTCTCCTCAGGAACTGATAGGGACCTGTTCCCTCAGCTGTTCCTTCCACTCTGAAGAGTTGAGTTATATTCCACACTGGATCCCAACATGGAACTTTGTGATCTCAAGGTCTTGTAAATGTGTAACAGGTTCCTTATTTGGTTCTGGATGGTAAGTTTGTTAGATCATCAAAACATAAAGTAAAGTACTTATGCCCAAAGTACAGTACTTGTAACCTATCAATTTCCCCCTTTTTGATGATGACAAACTTAGAATTGATATTCCCCCTGAGAACCGGATCTCCACATTGTTCCCCCTACGAATCAGCCTTATCCCTCCTAAGAACCAAACCTAAGAAACTGATCACAATTGGTTCCTCAAGACTGTTTGGCAAATCATCAAAACTCAAAATATCATAACTTATCAATTTCCTCCTTTTTGATGATGACAAACCCAAAGCTAATATAACACTTGAGAACCAGATTCCTCACATGTTTCCCTGCGGATCAGACCTATAATCAACATATTATCAGCAACGTTCCCCCTGCGAAGCAGAGCTATCTTTCATGAAAAACACAACATATCAATTCAGTTTTGTTCCTTCCCTATGTTGACACCTATATAACTTCCCCCTTTTGGCATCATCGAAAAGAATAATAGAAGAAGTACAGCCAAAAAAAGTTCAGCAACATTAACTCATGCCACTTGGGCAACACAACATAAACAATAACAAGAACAACAAGTGAATGTCATTGCACAAAATAGAGTGAGTGCCCAATAGTAGAGTAATTATAATGAAGGCACAGTAGCTTCAACAATACATGACATGACAATTTAAACAACTAAAGTACCAATGTCATCAAATATAGGAATCAAAAGAAGATAAGAATTCAAGGAATTTGGAAGGAGTGAAAGACATGGATCAATAGGCAGGAAGAAAGGTAAGGGGCTAAGGCCTTGATGAGCTTGTCCACTCATTCATTTTCTCTCCTTTGATCAATGATCATCTGCTCTCTTAGTTCCTTCACCTGTTTCCTCAATCTTTAATTCTCACCCTTCAACTTAGCATTCTATTCTGCCGAGGGTCTATGAGGACCAGGTTCTCAACCTATCTAAGTAGGTTGAACCATCAATCAGATCACCAAGAATCTCCCCAAGCTTCTTCTCATCAAGACCAAACTCAGTCCTATGCACATATAGCATTAGAGTATCACATAAAACATAGAAGTTTTTACTTCTTCTTCATATACGTTGGGACTTGGAGGAACAAAGAAGTGATTCTATTTTTGGAACTCAACAATGTCAAGAAGTTCCTCCATTTTTTTTTCAGCAATATCAGAGACAACACTCTACCTAACAGCACCTTTTGAGACTTCAGAGTCTTCTACCTCTCCTAACCTGACGACTCAACCTTTTGCTTCTATAAGGAACCAGGTTCCTCACTCATACTACCCTCTCTTTCCCAGAGCGTCCATGTCTCCCTCTTCTTCTTCTCAATCTGTTCACCCTTATCATCTGCTGCATCTTTCTGAGCCAACTTTCTTTCTCCATCTTTTTTTGAATTCTTTTCTCACAAATGGAGATTTTTCCACTTCATTTTCTCTTCCACAGTCACCACATCAGCAGGTCACACCACTTCATCATCAATTAGCCTAGTTTTCTTAATCCTTTTTACTGGATCGGAGGTTCGTCTAAGCACAGAACTCTAGAGAAAATTATTAAAACACTTTGAAATCAAAACACAAATCACAGAACAACCAGATTTAGAAACACTTTGGAAAACAGATTCCACACAAGGAGAGAGGGGTTGGGGATACATAGAATATACCTTAGTGCATAGTGGAGCACATAAGCAAAACAGATGCACAGAATTCTCAAGGATTTGCAGAGTCGATAAATTAGTTTAAAAAGATTACAGCTGAGACATGTTGAGAACACACGGACCTTGGACATGACTGAACACACAACTAGGGATGCCTTGAATGACCAGATAACTTAGCATGATCTCATTTGTGAAGCAGAGTAGGCAAAGACTTAAATGAACAGAGTAGGCAAGCACCACACAAGCATTCATAGCTTAGAAATGATAATCACATATAGAACAATGCAGGGTGAGCAGTAGACAGGCTAGTATAGTTGAGACATGCTAATCACATATTGAACAAGACAATGTTGGGCGTACTAAGCAAGACAGTAAACAGGAACAAGAATGGAACTCATGACTGATGAACTAAGGCAGTAATGAAACACATAGGGTTTAGATCAAAAAATTAACCAGGGGCATACCAGCTATGAAGAAAAACACAGAATGTAGAGCAAAGGTTGTGCAATGGTTAGCCTTGGCTGTCAGCTAGGCCAATGAATATCACAAGTAACAGTGAAGCACAGAGAGAGAGTTTTTTAGAGTGTAAGTGTAATGGTGAACTAATGTTCATGTCTCGAAGTGAGAATAAAGGAGAGTATATATAGTAGTTAAGAGCAAGGAGAATAAGGTAAAGGAGATCAATCATTCAGCAATTTAGGAAGCCACAGAATCAATTACATGCAAATTAGTGTAATTTTCCCTTAATTAAGGGTAATTACCCAACGGTAAAGGCAGAATACATTTAAGGAAAGAAAAATCAAGTGAGCAATTAGGGGTAAATAGATAGAGGTTTAATTAAGAAAATAATTAGTGAAGAATCAGCAAATATCGCAGTTAATCGAATATGGTAAGAAAATTAATCAAGGTCGTAAATGAAGGAAATAATCAAGAATCAACAAAAAAATTTTAACAGAGCCAATCAGTGAATCAGAAATTCAAACAGTACTGATTTAAGGGTAAAAATATAGGTTTTACCCAAATAGACAAATAGGCTAAAATAGAATGTCATAAACATACAGAAATTAGCCGAGAAACCGAATCAGAAACCCTAATAGAGGTGAACTAGGGTAAAAAATCACAAGATATTGAATTAGACTAAGGGGGGAAATAATGAAAGTCAAAGCACAGAACAAACAATGTAAGAAGTAGCACGGAAAGACTCAGAATCGAAGCAAAACATAAGAAAATTAAGGCTTTAACATAAATTAGTTAGGGTTGAAGCAAACTCTTCGAAATTAGTCAAAACATATAAAACATAGAAGATTAAGTACTTAAAATTAGCAAAACGTTTTGAAGAAAGAGATTTTCATGAAACCCTAGTTTAGGAAAATGGGAAGCCACTCGAAAATTAGAAGATTTTTGTATAGATCTGAGAAGTTCAAAGGATGAAATTAGGGTTTCGAGAAAAAAACAACATAGAGATGAAGAAGTAAGCTTAGAAATCCATAGGTTTAAGGTGAAATAGGAAGATCTACTCGAAATCGAACTGGAACAGCCTGAAACAGGTAAGAAAGGGCCCCAAGTGTAAGCGGACTGACTCTGGTACCTCGAGGACCTTAGAGATGGCGGTACCAGCATAGGAGAGGCCGTTGGAGGCCTGATGGTGGTGAGAAACCACCATGAACGGCAGTAGATGAGTGACGATGAGGATGAATTAGGGTTAGGATTAGAGAGCATTTGAGAGGAGGAGAGGTGGGTGACGGCGGCGGGAGAGGAAATTAGAGGGTTTGGGGGGGGGGGGGGAGGTCATTGGGGTTTAATCAAATAAGGGGTTTGGGCCTAGGGTCTTTGGGCTGCCTGATAAGGGTACTTGGGCTGGTACATTTTAGGTATTAAAAGGGTTAAGTTTGAAATAAAAGGGCTATTTGTTAAATGCCCAAGTACTTGAACAAAAATTATTTTATAAAATAATTACCAATGAGAAAAAATAATTTTCATGCACGGGGATACTTTAAAATACTTATTAAATATTTTAAAAATATACGGGCTAATTTCTGGCAAAATAATGTAGTGATGTATACATGGGCTATAATTGCAAGATTAGTGCAATTGTAACCAAAGGATGTAAATTTGGCCATTTATGAAATAATCTGGACTTAATAGGACCATAAATTAAATCAAGAAATGTTTTAAAACATTTGTGATTTAATTTTGTAATTATTTATATGTATAAAATACTGAGATAAATTAATTTAAAAAATGTAAAGATTATGGAAAAATACCAATTGATGCTAATGCGTAGTTTTAAAGGTATATATGTATTTCAAAAATATTATAGGAAAAAATTGGGTATCAACACTTAGCAAGTTGTACTTCAATCCCTTCACGTAGTAAATATTTTCGATTGAGTAAGAGAGAGACTTCCCAATCCTTCCAACTCCCAGAATGTATCCCTTCTTGCCATTCTCAAAGGATACACTCCGTCCTTGTAGGGCCCTTAGTGAAAGGAAATCATTTGTGCTTCCAGTCATATGCTTTGAGCAGCCACTATCCATGTACCATTGTAGGTTGCTTCCTTTCATTGTTCCCTGCACAAGAAAATTAGGAGTTAGCTTTAGGAACCCAAACCAATTTGGGTCCTTTGTAATGAGGAAAGGGGTGAATCAGGGATTTTGTGGTCATATGCGTTTTTTAAAGGAGGGACCAGGTTCTCTACTAGTAGTTACTTTTTCAGCAAAGGGTTTGTTTTTCTGATGTGACTGACATCCGGCCTTATAGTTTTCTCTAAGGTGCCCATTGTTACCGTAGTTGGTGCAAAGCCAATTGTCAGGTACAGTAACGTACTTGCTATGAGGGTTGTAAGGAATCTTTTCCCTTTGAAACCCAATCCCCTGCCTGTTTCCCCCATTGTTCGAGTACATGGCAGTGATAGCATCAGAGGACCAGGTCCACTTGAGTGATTTTTCAAGATCACTCTTCACTCTACCTAGTTCTTCCTGAAGTTGCTTGTTTTTTCAAGCTCAGCACACAGACTAGGCTTCACTGAATTTAGCTCACTTTCAAGCTTAATGTGTGCCTCGCTTGCAACTTCCTTTCCTTTTTGATAATTTTCAGCCCTACTCTCCATTATAGGTTTCCCAATGGTTTCCTTCAAATCCATTACAACCACTAGAAGGTCATCTCTTTCTTGTTCTACATTCTCAATCCTTTTTTTCTAAGACATTTCTTTCTTTCTTCAAGTTCTCAATTGATTCTCTTAGATCAACTGCAGCTATTACTAGGTCATCTCTAGACTGTTCTGCTTCTCCTAGTTCAACTATTAGGACATCTCTGTCATTTATAAGACTACGATAAGCCTCGATTAGCACATTTGCCAAAGACATGAGTTTTTTTGGAGAATAAGATTTTAGATTTCTCTGAACATCCAGAAAATTTACCTCATCATCATCATCATCTTCATCATCAGACTGCGCCATCAAAGCAAAAATTGAATCCTACTTGTTTGCTTCACTTTCTACTACCATCATAGAGTTGTTACCTGGTTCATCATCTTCTCCAGATTCGCTTGATGAATCTCCCCATGTAGCAAGAGTCTGTCTCACGACATTGTCAGCGGCGTTTTTTCTATTGAAGCATCTGTCAGGAACCAGGTTCCTTTTGGCTGCTTTGTCAGAGTTGTTCTTGTACTGATCCTGCTTTAGGAAAGGGCAATCATTGATGAAATGTCCTAGCTTGCCACATTTATGACGGAGGTCATAATTCTTAGGCTTGCTAGAACTTCCCCTTCTTGGAATGCCTCCATTCCTGCGAACCATCTTTTGGAATCTTCTTGTTAGGTATGCCATATCACCATCATCACCACTTGAGTCATTGTTTTCTATCTTGAGGACCAGGTTCTTCTCCTTCTTGGGCTCTCTTCTTTCACTATCCTTCTTCTTCTTCATTTCATATATTTTTAGATTGCCAACAACTCATCAATAGTTAGCTCCTGCAAGTCCTTCGCCTCTGTAATGGTGTTCACTTTGCTTTCCCAAGAATTGGGCAGCACGCTTAGGATCTTTCTAACTAGCTTCTTTCTTGGAATAGTTCCACCAAGGGAGTGAAGATCATTAATGAAGGAGGTGAACCGGGTATGCATTTCTTGGAAAGATTCATCGTCTTGCATCCTGAAGAGCTAGTATTCAGTTGTGAGCATGTCGATTTTTGATTGCTTGACCTGTGTTGTTCCTTCGTGAGCTGTCTGAAGGTCTTCCCAGATTTCTTTGGCTGACTGACATGCCGATATCCTGTTGTATTCATCAGGTCCAATACCATACACCAGAATTTTCTTAGCACGAAAGTTCTTCTCAATGGCCTTTCTATCTACATCATTGAATTCTTTCCTTGTCTTGGGAATGGCTACTCGTGGGTCGTCAAGGTTTTTGGTAGGAACAAATGGTACATCACATATGACTTCCTGTTGATAACCAAATTTTTCCTATGTATTTTTGTACCCAAAATACTTCCAAAATAGCATATGTGTGCATATATAAGCACACCCATGAGTTTTGGTATTTTTCATGATTTTAAGACCAATTTATTGCCTGTTATAATATCACAAAAATCCAAAATTATTCCCAAATTATCGTTTTTGTGAGTAACTTATTTCATTCTCATGTTTACACCAAAATATAAGTAAGGTAATTTTTGCATATTTTTTTACAAATTCATTTGGCATTTTTAAAGCTAAATTGCATATAATTGCAATCATAGCCTATCTTGTAATTTTTAGCATTTTATAATTATAAAATTAATCCCAGCATTTTTAAATTAATATTTATACAATATTTATTTACCCAGTACTCTTAATTTACTTTTAAAATTGTTTTACTATTTTATAAAAATTTAAAAAGGGAAAATTGGCTATTTACGATTTAGCGCCAATGCATTTCAATTATAGCCAAATTGATAACCCAATTCAGCCCCAATTTGAGCCCAAATCACCCCAGCCCAATTACCCAATCAACCCGACCCAGTACCCATTAAATCAAACCCGCCCGATTTCTTTTAATCTAAGCCGTTGATCATTTTTTATCAACGGCCCAGATCTCCCCTTTCCTTTTTTAATTTCAAACGACCCCAAACCCTACCCCATTCCTCACAATACGCCGCCTCTGAATCCTCTTCTTTTCTCAACTCTCTCTCAACTCACCTCAAACCCTAGCCACCGCCTCTCACCGAAACCCTAATCCATGGCTTCCGAGACTCATCGGCGGCCTCCCATGGCTTCTATGCGCTCATCTCTGAGGTCCTATGACCAGATCTTGAAGGGGTCTCGACCAAGCCGTTGCTCGATGGCTGTTCTCCGGTCGCCTTCAACCTCTGTCCGGCCATCCATGGCCATTCGAGCTCGATCTTCGACTATCCTGCCTAGATCAGGAGTTTCCAAAGCCTTTCTCATCGCCTGGGTTTCTTATGAAACCCTAGCTCTAAGGTTCCTTCTATTTAGTTCTTAGATCTGCTCAAAGATCTATATGTGTTTGAACGTTATGAGCATGTTTCTCAAAGTTTCCCCAATTTTTTTTTGCTTTCAAAACTCTATGTTCTTTTAACTATGGTTTTAGGTTCAGTTATTTCGAAGTTCCTCTCTTATTCTTGGCATGTTTCTGACTTTGTTTGTTTGTTTTCCTTATCTGAGTAAGCATGTTGAAAACCCTAATTTTGTGATTGTTTGAGTCTGTTTGTTAAGATTTCATTCGTTTCATACGCTGATCATCTCTAGGTTTGTTTGATGTTAAAAACCCTAATTTTGGGAATTTATTTGAGTTCATGAGCCTATCTGTTTGGTTTACTGAAAACCCTAATTTTTAAGGGTTTCACTTGGGACTCTGAAATTGCTTGTTGTTTCACCTGTTTGTCGTCTCTAAACTCAATTGATTTGAAAACCCCAGTCTCTTTGGGAGGCTATTCAAAGTCTTGTGAGGTTGTTTGTGCATGCTTGTATGTTTGAAATTATTCAACTTGATGTCCTTGTTTCTAACAGTTTTTTTTTTCTCTATATGTTCTACGCTTGTGATTCTCACTCGACTCTCTGCATGTTTTCGACTCCTTCTCTCTCTATTACACCTTGAAGCCTAACTAACATGCTTTGAATGTCTGCTCTATGCTATTGCTGCATGATGTTTCTTTTGCCATAACTTAGCCTCACATGTCTGCTATTTGTGCATGCATTATATACTGAGTACCTCCTGTGATTTATTTAACTCGAAATTGATTTCAAAAAACTTTTCCTTCCTTGAGATCCTGATTTTACTAGCCTGTCAAAGTCTAATTGATTCCTTTTCCTTTGATTGGCCCCACTGAATCTTTCCAAAAATAATTTCAAATCCTGTACTTAGACTTAATTGCCTATTGTATGACTTTACTGTTTCTTTTATGGCAACAGCCATTCTGCTTGCAAGGCTGGTTCTCCTTTCCTTATTTGGATACGGTTAGTATCCGTTTGAATAAGAATTCCCTGATTAAAGGGGAGTCTTATACTAATTGATTCTGATTTGTGACCATGCCATATTTGTGTTAGATTTGTACTTGTGACCTTATTTCTCTACACGTTTTCAAAGATATAAATCTCCTCCCTTTTTTCTTTGAACACACGAACACAGAACACAATCGGAGTCCACAAGTCACTCTCACTTAAAAACTCTTTCTCTTTTACTTGTGCTGCTGTGGACTTTGTTTACTCTACTTTCTCCTGCGCTTTTTTGCTTCTCTACTGGTGTGTCTTAGTTAGTTTACATGTCTCCACCACAATATGTTTACTTCTGCCCACTTCTGTCCAATTCTTTTAGTTGACATTTGTTTCTAGCATATTGTAACATGTTCCCCCCTTTCCTTTGTAATTCAGTATTTAAATTATGTATGCATCCTGTCAGTTGTTTGTCATGAATTTGATACTTTATGAATCCCAAACCCTCATACCCCTTTATAGGTGAGTTATGGTTCGGGGCATGACAACAGTATAATATTGTTGTCTATAATTCTGGATTGGATTCTTTGAATCCAAAACTCAATCAGTTCCCATTCCCTTTCCCCCTTTATGTGTTGTTGAGCTTTAGACTTGGGTCTGGTAGTGTCCTAATGACTGTCCAGACTCTGGTCTGACCTTCAAGGGTCTGCTCTTAATGTGTTTGACCAAGCAGGTGGTCAGGGGTGTGCCAGCCTACTTTGTAGATAGGTATGACCACCACCTTTCATGGCCCCCCCAATTCCCTTTCACTTTGCACTTACTCTTAGCTATAAGTTTTTCCCCTCTCTTGCAAGCCATGCTTTGGGACCCCCGAGCTCCCTCTGAACTTGGATGCATGAGAGCCGGCTCTTCCACACTGCACTATTCTAATTCTGGTAGTATCCTGGGTGCAAGCAATGCCTGGAATCCCTAAGATTCCTTGGAACTTTGAAGCACCTTGGATAAAGAGAAGGCTTTGGAAATCTGGATCCCGGAAGTGGCTCAATCGCATGTTATTAGACATTAAGGTTGAATTAGGCTACTCAGATCTAGCTGTTAGCTTTTGATGTATCCTTTAATTTCCAGTTTGATTCATTGGGTTGTAATAATTTTGTATGAAACTCGAGGAGTATAGTAAAAGGGTGTGGGAGGGGTCTTTACTTTTCTTGTATCCAAGGGGTAGAAATCATTGAATTAGGATTTTATTCAAACTAGAAATCCTGCCTATAAGGTCTTTAATACTGATTCAATAACATAGAGACCATGCCTATAGGATTTAACACTTAACTTTACCGCAAAAATCACCTAGAAAGCATGTCTATAGGATTTAACCTTCATGTTCTGTAATGACACATATAGAGATCATGTCTATAGGCTCTTGCATTTCTGCATATATAAATGTCATTAGGCAAACCGTTTATAGGCTTAATAACAAAGTTCCATATAGACATCATGTGTATAAGACTCTTATTGATATCAAGAAGGGGTGTTAAAATCAGTAAACATGTAGAAAGAATGCCTATAGGAAACCTCGTCTTTAATAGCATCATTCGTTCTTAAACAGTATCGATTGCTGGAACTAGTGTCTTTATTAAAACTGGTAATTTTCTACTTCTGAAGCCCGCTAAAATTGGTAAACCTTTTTTTCCTATAGCCAATCTCCACTCCCCCGAAACTCGTAAACCTTTTAATCAGTCTACGTCTTTTCTGAAATAACTGGTAACTCTTTTCTAAAAATTGGTTTGCATCTTTTCTCTTTGTTTAAACTGATAATTCTTTTTTCTAAAATCAACTTGCATCTTTTCTGAAACTACCGGTACCTCTTTGCATCTTTTTCCTGAAATTAATAGATCCTACGCCTAGTTTTTTATTTCAACTCATAAACAAGGGTTGGCTAACTAATGAATTGGGTCAGTCCCTGACAACTGTATCCGAGTTGCCTAATGCAGACTCTCTGTTTAAATACATGTATTGAACCAGTCCGCTCGCTGCTTAATTTAATCTAAGACCAAATCGGTATTTGTCAAGGCATGCTAAACTAAATGATTGTTTGACTTCTGGGGTTAATTTGAGCCTTGTATGCTTGCTTTTCCTCCCCTTTTACTTGATACTTGTTTTGAATGTCGAGCTAGAATTTTATCCATTAAACTCTACAAAGGCCCCCATCCCTTTCTTCCCCTTTAGGGTTAGAAGTCCTGATACCCCGGGACTAATAGGATTGGGACGGGTAGTAGCATGCGATAAGTAAACGATACCGTTCCGCGCTTTAATGCCTTAACAGGGTGGGAAGGGTAGACATGGAGATGATGATTACACGTTAACACTCCGCGTACAATTGAGTACCAGTGTTGTGCGAATGATCCATGTAATGTATAAACCTAGGACCCCTTTCTCCTTCTTTATTAGTTTAATAAAATTTTCTGAATCTTTAAAGCTATTGCATTTTCAATTCCTGCTTCTCGCATGATCTTTTCGGATTATTTGCACTAAGTACTTGACCTTTTTCTCCACTTGCACGTTTTTTACAAAATTGCTCCTTTAAAATTCAGCACTTCTTTTAACCTTTTTTGCTTCTTGTACTTGTTTATTTTTTACATCTAAAGTCACAATTGTAGCATGGCCGGGAACCACACTAGTGGATCTTGAGGGGTGCCTAACACCTTCCCCTCGATATAATTTCAAGCCCTTACCCAAAACTCTGGTCTGCATCTTTAATTCTTCTAAAAGTGTCCTAATGCACTATAATCATTAGGCGGCGACTCTCCAAACTCTCAAAAAACCCAATTCCCAATGTGGGAAAAGAGTTGTCTTCCCAAATGTCGTGAACCCAATTCCGCGAGGAAAAAGGGTGCGTCGACAGCATGGCGACTCTGCTGGGGATGTCTTTAGGCTTTTACCATTGCATGCTATACGTAACTTTATTACTTTCTTTTATTGCTTTTGCTTAATGTCTTTATTTGAAACTAACTTGTTTCTTTTGTTTCTTTTTCTTTAATTACTTTCATTTATTGCTTTCCATCAAATACCTTTGTAATTTTTGAGCAATTATTGTAAACTTTATTGTATGAACGTGAAAATACATGTCAATTTGTTTCATCCTTGTAAACTGCATCCTCAACATCATATTCCACTCGTGCCAAACAAATACTATAGCAACGCTTATAATGAGTAGTTGCGCACTTCCAATACTACCACCCCCTAAATTTGGTAAAGGCATATTTGCGGTAAAACCAGTCGATCAACGGTGTAGTCGACGGTTCCATGCCTTTCCCTCTTGAGTTGTCCGCTCAAGGGTACCAGTCTAGCACTTCAAGATAGAAACCTTACTCCGTTAAACTGTACATGCATCATGGTCAAACCTAGCCGAGTCAGTTATGTTGTCCACATAATGACTCATTAAGATAGCCTTGTCCAAAGTCCACCGGGTTTCCTTGGAAACCCAAACGGACACCTCCACGTTCTGTGCATTTATTGGAAAACTTAAGTGCTTTGCTATGCTAATTATTGATTTAAATAGTCGAGTCTGGTGGGGGTAAGGGCCTAACGACTCGTGTTTTGCAGAAAATGAGGCACGAGATCCCCAGANATCAACACAATTATAAAGATAACTTGTTTTTATTTTTTCAAATTACTAATTTAACATTATTAATAATTATCTTTAGTATAGTACACTTTAATGATTTGGTAATGTATAAATTAAGCCCAACAAGAAAAGCTGGACCCCTAAATGGACGAGACTTATAATATAGTGTGATTGGAACTCTTTCGTCTCCCTCTACCCTTCCTTGATATGGGGGAACGCCCGATTTTGGGTTATTATTTAAGTCGTGCCCTAAGTTAATTTTTTTTAAAAATATTTTACCCACTTTGGACACTACTTCAGACATAAGTAGCATAATATACGTCTGAATTTGCATCTATATTCGCTTTTTGTGCCACATTTTAACCTGTGCCCGCTTTGTAAAAAAAATTTCAAACATACCCGTTTTTTTACATAACTTCAGCACACGGGGCTGAAGTAGTAAAGGCAATTACACAAAACTTTAGCATTTTAGTAGCCGGGCCAGAAGTTCAGCTCTAAAGCTGAAGTTTTTATTTTTTTAACTCGCGAACTTCAACTCTAGAGCTGAAGTTTGCCAGTTATAAAATAAAAACTTCAGTTCTAGAGCTGAAGTTTTATTTTATAAGTTTTTGTTTAGTAACCGGGAAACTTCAGCTCTAGAGCTGAAGTTTGCCAGTTATAAAATAAAAACTTCAGCTTTAGAGCTGAAGTTTTTGTTTAGTAACCCGGAAACTTCAGCTCTAGAGCTGAAGTTTTCAAGTTATAAAATAAAACTTCAACTCTTCCAGTTAAAAAATAAAAACTAGAGCTGAAGTTTTTGTTTAG
>NW_017673071.1:19575-71552 GCF_001879085.1 Nicotiana attenuata | reverse complement strand
CTTTACTTATTCATACACAAAAATAAAATTATAAAAATATTTTAGTTTACGTATCTTTCGTAAATTTAAATAAAAAAAATATACAAAAATAGTACCTTATCTTTATTTTTATATATTTTGAAAACACAAAAAAAATAGCTTTATGTTTTATTGTTTAGTTCAATTAATTAAAGTTAGTTTTATATTTTTATATATAATTGTACATAATTTTAGAAGGAGGAATTAGTTTTAGTTTGGTTTATCCCGTCTTTATAAATCTTGTAGTTTATTTTTTTTTTTAGTCCTTGGCCCAATTCCCTAGCCCATAATCCCTAGACCCATATCCCTAACCTAATCTCTACCCCTATATAATAGTACCTACACCTAAAATATAAACGGGGCATTTGCATCTATACCCGCTTTTTGTGCCACATTTTAACCTGTGCCCGCTTTGCAAAAAAAATTGCAAGCGTACCCGCTTTTTCACATAACTTCAGCACACGGGGCTGAAGTAGCAAAGGCAATTACACAAAACTTAAGCATTTTAGTAGCCGGGCCTGAAGTTCAGCTCTAGAGCTGAAGTTTTTTTTTTAAACTCGCGAACTTCAGCTAAACTTCAGCTCTAGAGCTGAAGTTTTATTTCATAAGTTTTTGTTTAGTAACCGGGAAACTTCAGCTCTAGAGCTGAAGTTTGCCAGTTATAAAATAAAAACTTCAGCTTTAGAGCTGAAGTTTTTGTTTAGTAACCCGGAAACTTCAGCTCTAGAGCTGAAGTTTTCAAGTTATAAAATAAAACTTCAACTCTTCCAGTTAAAAAATAAAAACTAGAGCTGAAGTTTTTGTTTAGTAACCCGAAAACTTCAGCTCTAGAGCTGAAGTTTTCAAGTTATAAAATAAAAACTGCCAGTTATAAAATAAAAACTTCAGCTCTAGAGCTGAAGTTTTTGTTTAGTAACCCGAAAATTTCAGCTCTAGAGCTGAAGTTTGCTAGTTATAAAATAAAAACTTCAGCTTTAGTAACCCGGAAACTTCAGCTCTAGAGCTGAAGTTTCCCAGTTATAAAGGGAAGCTGAAGTTTTTTAAAAAGTGGGTACGGATGCAAACAAAAAGACAAAGCGGCTACAGGTTAAAAAGGGGCGCCCAAATAGGGCGCCCCGTGCAATTTTTACAGTATAACCCTACACCACAAACACACCATATACACAAAAGACGCCTGAAAAATCAAAGGACACCTAAAAATACAACAGCCGCAATTCTCCAAAACGGACAGACCCCTCCCCGTCGATTTTGATCATCTTCTTCAGAGAGAATAGCCAAAACTCCATGGCTTCCTCCTAATCCAAAACAAAAAACACAGGCACACAAAAATGGGAGGAGGGATCTGGGGAATATTAAGAAGAAACAGAAGAGAGGAAAACGAACGGAAAAAGAACCCCACCCCCTGACCTCATCGTCTTCAATACCACCCCAAACGACCCCTTTGTTCCATTTCCTTCCTCATTCCAACAACTGCTTCCGGCAGCCTAACGCCGGACACAACACCTTGAATTCCATCTTCTTCTTCATGAATACACGAGAGACCTAGGAGCTAAGCAGCGCCATTGACGAGAAAAACGACGTCACTCCTTCCCCTCCATTAATCTCCATGTTGAGCCGTCACTGCTGATCTCCTCTTCTTCTTCTGCAACTTGTCTGAAACCAGCTCCTAAACCACCCTTTAACACCACGAAACAGCCCCAAGGTCTTTAAAATCCAAGCCGTCGTTGAGGGGGTCGTCGGCCGAGGTTCCGTTGACGAGGTCGACGATGTTTGGTTATATTTGTAACGAGTTGCTGTATAAGTTGGAGGATGATTGTTATCATCATATCAAATAAGTACTTTGCTTTGCAATACCACAGGTTCTCTTCCTTCTGTTATTTTATCTCATATTCATTTTACTTGTTTGGTGAAAGATCTTGATTAATTTTTGCTTCTCTGTATTGGTTTTTCCTTCGGTCCTTGAGATTACCATTTCTCTGTTTACTTCCTTCATGAGCTTTGCTAAAATACTCAGATACACTTCTATTAATCTTAGTTGATTCAAATGGGCCGTATGTCTGGTGTAACTGTGGTAGTGTTCATGTGGTTAATTTTTGTCACAGTAATAGAAACTCCCATGTGCAAATATAGAAACCAGTGATTGAAAGATTTGGAGACATAGAGCGATTTTACAGTTTTAAGCCTTTGGTCCTATTATTTAATAGCTTCGATGAGCCATTAGTCCGTACATTATGGTCCACTCATTTAATTATCTATAAACTATGGCCCCCATTTAATTAATTGTAATCCTTTAGAAATTGAGGTGTGCCGTTTAGCAAATTTTCCATGGCCCTCGCAAAGTTAAAAACGCGTGGTTGCTTTAGGCGCGTTATTTTAATAATTTATCTTCCCAAACTCGGGTGCGCATTTCATGTGACCCAAATCCAAATCTCACAACGTTAAATAAAATGTGTCTCGGACTGCGGGTGCATTTCATGTGGCGTGGTCCAAAGACGCGTTTTAGATAATGTTGAAATCTTCCTAAAATTAATTAAAAGCGGTAAATAATTTAAAATTGCACCATAGGCTAACACATGTATTAAAATCAAATAATAGGCCAATTGTAATAGTTTAAGCGGCCGTGCTAGAACCACGGAATCCGGGGGTGCCTAACACCTTCCCCGGGTTAACAGAATTCCTTAGTCAGAATTTCTGGTTCGCAGACTTCACAAGGAAAGTCGAATTTTCCTCGATTTGGGATTCAAAATAAACCGGTGACTTGTGACACCAAAATAAACTATCCCAAGTGGCGACTCTGAATAAATAAATAATCCCATTTCGAATAATGTCACTTAAAGTGGAAAAACTCCCTTATGCACTATCCTTCGGGGTGGTGTGTAAAATAGGAGGTGTGACACCACTCATACCTGTAACACATGCCACGCTCCAAATAACACCCCACTACTCATTCCCGAGCCACTAAACACCACAAATGACCATCTCCACAACACTCCTATTTACGTGGATACTGTACCCCACTACGCCCAACCCATCTCAAATGCACCTAAATCTGATTACAAGGACTCCCTCATCAGGAACTTAGCAGCAGAGCTCAAGAAATTAACCAGTCGAGTTCAGGGCGTAGAAAGTAACAAAGGCATTGAAGGATTGAATTACGAGGACTTGTGTATTCAACCAGATGTTGAACTCCCGGAGGGGTACAAACCTCCCAAGTTCGAAATGTTTGATGGAACAGGAGATCCCAGAGTCCACCTGAGGACCTATTGCGATAAGCTAGTGGGGGTCGGAAGAGATGAGAAGATCCATATGAAGCTCTTCATGAGGAGCTTAAAGGGAGATGCACTATCCTGGTACATCAGTCAAGACCCCAAGAAATGGACGAGTTGGGTAGGTATGGCATCGGACTTCATGGATAGATTCCGATTTAATACAGAGAACGCACCAGATGTATTCTACATACAGAATTTGAAGAAGAAACCTACCGAAACATTCCGCGAGTATGCTACTCGTTGGAGGTCAGAAGTTGCAAAGGTCAGGCCGGCCCTAGAAGAAGAGCAAATGAATAGATTCTTCGTCCGGGCTCAGGATACCTAATATTACGAGAGGTTGATGTTGATCGAGGGTCAAAAGTTCTCTGATATAATCAAACTCGGAGAAAGAATCGAAGAGGGCATCAAGAATGTTATGGTTACAAATCTTGAAGCATTGCAAGCCACCAATAAGGCTTTACAAACTGGTGGCGCGTCTAAGAAGAAAGATGTAAGTGTCATGATGGTCGCACAGGGAGCCAAATCACTACCAAAATACCACACTTACCCATCGCCTCCACTTACATATCAGCCCATCCCGAATTACCAAGCACCCGCACCCTCTTATCCACCTCCCGTTTACCAATCCTCTCCACCTCTCACATATCAACCCACCTCACCCAGATACTCTCAACCATCACCTGTTTACCAAGCTTATAACGCTCAACCCTCTCACTATCAATCACTACCCACCCGTCAAAATTTTTCGAGACCCAGACCAAATTTTGACCGTAAACCTCCCAGACAATACACAACCATCGCTGAACCGATTGACCAGTTTTATGAAAGACTTAAAGCTGCTGGTTACGTCACTCCTATCCCAACCAAAGCTCCAGAAAATCCCTCCCAGTGGGTCAACCCCAACAAGACCTGTGCGTATCACTCCGGCATGAAGGGACACACCCTTGACGAGTGCCGTTCGTTGAAAGACAAGATTCAGACCCTAATCGACAATAAGGTCATTGTAGCAAAGGAGCCTGCTCCTAATGTTCGTAATAACCCCCTGCCTGACCACAAAGGTGGAGACATTCATATGATCGAGATCGAGGNACCCTAGCCGCCGCCTCTCACCGAAACCCTAATCCATGGCTTCCCAGACTCATCGGAGGCCTATACCGGCCTCCCATGGCTTCTATGCACTCATCTCTGAGGTCCTATGACCAGATCTTGAAGGGGTCTCGACCAAGCCATTGCTCGATGGCTGTTCTCCGATCGCCTTCAACCTCTGTCCGGCCAGCCATGGCCATTCGAGCTCGATCTTCGACTATCCTACCTAGATCTGGAGTTTCCAAAGCCTTTCTCATCGCCTGAGTTTCTTATGAAACCCTAGCTCTAAGGTTACTTCTATTTATTTCCTAGATCTGCTCCAAGATCTATATGTGTTTGAACGTTATGAGCATGTTTCTCAAAGTTTCCCCAATTTTTTTTTTGCTTTCAAAATCTATGTTCTTTTAACTATGGTTTTAGGTTCAGTTATTTCGAAGTTCCTCTCTTATTCTTGGCATGTTTCTGACTTTGTTTGTTTGTTTTCCTTATCTGAGTAAGCATGTTGAAAACCCTAATTTTGTGATTGTTTGAGTCTGTTTGTTAAGATTTCATTCGTTTCATACGCTGATCATCTCTAGGTTTGTTTGATGTTAAAAACCCTAATTTTGGGAATTTATTTGAGTTCATGAGCCTATCTGTTTGGTTTACTGAAAACCCTAATTTTTAAGGGTTTCACTTGGGACTCTGAAATTGGTTGTTGTTTCACCTGTTTGTCGTCTCTAAACTCAACTGATTTGAAAACCCTAGTCTCTTTGGGAGGCTATTCAAAGTCCTGTGAGGTTGTTTGTGTATGCTTGTATGTTTGAAATTATTCAACTTGATGCCTTGTTTCAACATTTCTTTTCTCTATATGTTCTACGCTTGTGATTCTCTCTCGACTCTCTGCATGTTTTCGACTCCTTCTCTCTCTATTACACCTTGAAACCTAACTAACATGCTTTGAATGTCTGCTCTATGCTATTGCTGCATGATGTTTCTTTTGCCATAACTTAGCCTCACATGTCTGCTATTTGTGCATGCATTATATACTGAGTACCTCCTATGATTTATTTAACTCGAAATTGATTTCAAAAAACTTTTCCTTCCTTGAGATCCTGATTTTACTAGCCTGTCAAAGTCTAATTGATTCCTTTTCCTTTGATTGGCCCCACTGAATCTTTCCAAAAATAATTTCAAATCCTGTACTTAGACTTAATTGCCTATTGTATGACTTTACTGTTTCTTTTATGGCAACAGCCATTCTGCTTGCAAGGCTGGTTCTCCTTTCCTTATTTGGATACGGTTAGTATCCGTTTGAATAAGAATTCCCTGATTAAAGGGGAGTCTTATACTAATTGATTCTGATTTGTGACCATGCCATATTTGTGTTAGATTTGTACTTGTTACCTTATTTCTCTACACGTTTTCAAAGATATAAATATCTCCTCCCTTTTCTTTGAACACACGAACACACGAACTCATGAACACACGAACACAGAACGCAATCGGAGTCCACAAGTCACTCTCACTTAAAAACTCTTTCTATTTTACTTGTGCTATTGTGGACTTTGTTTACTCTACTTTCTCCTGCGCTCTTTTGCTTCTCTACTGGTATGTCTCAGTTAGTTTACATGTCTCCACAACAATGTGTTTACTTCTGCCCACTTCTGTCCAATTCTTTTAGTTGACATTTGTTTCTAGCATATTGTAACATGTTCCCCCCATTTCCTTTGTAATTCAGTATTTAAATTATGTATGCATCATGTCAGTTGTTTGTCATGAATTTGATACTTTATGAATCCCAAACCCTCATCCCCTTTATAGGTGAGTTATGGTTCGGGGCATGACAACACTCTAATATTGTTGTCCATGATTCTGGATTGGATTCTTTGAATCCCAAACTCAATCAGTTCCCATTCCCTTTCCCCCTTTATGTGTTGTTGAGCTTTAGACTTGGGGTCTGGCAGTGTCCTAATCACTGTCCAGACTTTGGTCCGACCTTCAAGGGTCTGCTCTTAATGTGTTTGACCAAGCAGGTGGTCAGGGGTGTGCCAGCCTACTTTGTAGCTAGGTTTATGACCACCACCTGTCATGGCCCCCCAATTCCCTTTCACTTTGCACATACCCCAATTCCCTTTCACTTTGCACTTACTCTTAGCTATAAATTCTGTCCCTCTCTTGCAAGCCATGCTTTGGGACCCCTGAGCTCCCTCTGAACTTGGATGCATGAGAGCCGACTCTTCCACACTGCACTATTCTAATTCTGGTAGTATCCTGGGTGTAAGCAATGCCTGGAATCCCTGAGATTCCTTGGAACTTTGAAGCACCTTGGATAAAGAGAAGGCTTTGGAAATCTGGATCCCGGGAGTGGCTCAATCGCATGTTATTAGACATTAAGGTTGAATTAGGCTACTCGGATCTAGCTGTTAGCTTTTGATGTATCCTTTAATTTCCAGTTTGCTTCATTGGGTTGTAATAATTTTGTATAAAACTCGAGGAGTATAGTAAAAGGGTGTGGGAGGGGTCTTTACTTTTCTTGTATCCCAGGGGTTGAAATCATGAATTAGGATTTTATTCAAACTAGAAATCGTGCCTATAGGGTCTTTAATACTGATTCAATCACATAGAGACCATGCCTATAGGATTTAACACTTAACTTTACCGCAAAAATAACCTATAAAGAATGTCTATAGGATTTAACATTCATGTTCTGTAATGACACATATAGAGATCATGTCTATAGGCTCTTGCATTTCTGCATATATAAATGTCATTAGGCAAAACGTTTATAGGCTTAATAACAAAGTTCCATATAGACATCATGTGTATAAGACTCTTATTGATATCAGGAAAGGGTGTTAAAATAAGTAAACATATAGAAAGCATGCCTATAGGAAACCTCGTCTTTAATAGCATCATTCGTTCTTAAACAGTATCGATTGCTGGAACTAGTGTCTTTATTAAAACTGGTAATTTTCTACTTCTGAAGCCCGCTAAAATTGGTAAACCTTTTTCCTATAGCCAATCTGCACTCCCCCGAAACTCGTAAACCTTTTAATCAGTCTACATCTTTTCTGAAATAACTGGTAACTCTTTTCTAAAAATCGGTTTGCATCTTTTCTCTTTGTTTAAACGGATAATTCTTTTTTCTAAAATCAACTTGCATCTTTTCTGAAACTACTGGTACCTCTTTGCATCTTTCCTGAAATTAATAGATCCTACGCCTAGGTTTTTTATTTCAACTCATAAATAAGGGTTGGCTAATTAATGAATTGGGTCAGTCCCTGACAACTGTATCCGAGTTTCCTAATGCAGACTCTCTGTTTAAATACATGTGTTGAACCAGTCCGCTCGCTGCTTAATTTAATCTAAGACCAAATCAGTATTTGTCAAGGCATGCTAAACTAAATGATTGTTTGACTTCTGGGGTTAATTTGAGCCTTGTATGCTTGCTTGTCCTCCGCTTTTACTTGATACTTGTTTTGAATGTCGAGCTAGAATTTTATCCTTTAAACTCTACAAAGGCCCCCATCCCTTTCTTCCCTTTTAGGATTAGAAGTCCTAATACCCCGGGACCAATAGGATTGGGACGGGTAGTAGCATGCGATAAGTAAACGATACCGTTCCGCGCTTTAATACCTTAACAGGGTGGGAAGGGTAGACATGGAGATGATGATTACACGTTAACACTCCGCGTACAATTGAGTACCAGTGTTGTGCGAATGATCCATGTAATGTATAAACCTAGGACCCCTTTCTCCTTCTTTATTAGTTTAATAAAATTTTCTGAATCTTTAAAGCTATTGCATTTTCAATTCCTGCTTCTCGCATGATCTTTTTGGATTATTTGCACTAAGTACTTGACCTTTTTCTCCACTTGCATGTTTTTTTTACAAAATTGCTCCTTTAAAATTCAGCACTTCTTTTAACCTTTTGTGCTTCTTGTACTTGTTTATTTTTACATCTAAAGTCACAATGGTAGCATGGCCGGGAACCACACTAGTGGATCTTGAAGGGTGCCTAACACCTTCCCCTCAAGATAATTTCAAGCCCTTACCCAAAACTCTGGTCTGCATCTTTAATTCTTCTAAAAGTGTCCTAATGCACTATAATCATTAGGTGGCGACTCTCCAAACTCTCAAAAAACCCAATTCCCAAAGTGGGAAAAGAGTTATCTTCCCAAATGTCGTGAAACCGATTCCGCGAGGAAAAGGGGGCGTCGACACTTCCCATAGCTCAGAATCTTCAGCCATGATGAAGTCATGCATTCTAGTTTTCCACCATCCATAATACTGTCCATTGAACCTGGGTGGTCTGTAAGTAGACTGGCCTTCTTCGAAGTTTGGAGGAGCAGCCATGAGGATCCTTTCTAGGTGTTAACCTGATAGAAAGAACCTGCTCTGATACCATTTGATAGAATATAAGGGTCCACCAAACTCAATAGAGAACCAGGTTCTCTATCAGGTCCAACAGTACACACACACACATATAGCAGTAATTAAATGGCTAGAGGAATTTTACGTGGAAAATTCCCAGCTTAACGGGATTGAAAACCACGACCTACCCTTGTAGGATTTCAACTTCACTACTGAGCAACTTTTAGATTACAACCTATGTAACCTAGGAATTAAAGCCTTAACCCCTCACTAACTTGTAACACACCTATTACAAGCCACTTTGCAATAACTGTATTACAAAGACTTTGAAACTTGACTAACTCTAGCCAAGACTTAAACGCACTGGTTTAAGGTTTACAAAGGGGTTCCGATAGAATGCTTCTAAATAAGCTAGATAGGAATTACAATTGAAGAACTATTACAAAGTTACAACTCAACTAAGGACATACAATGACTCGATGTGGGAACTGGTCCGTAGTTGCTTTGTTCTTTGTTCTTGAAGCACTTGAAACTTGCTTGCTGGATGGTCGCGTGAGTTAACTCTTGTCTAATCCCTAAGTGTTCAAGTGAGTTATTTTACCTCCCTTGAATGCATATATGCATGTGTGACATCACTTACAATGATGCAAGCAAGGTAGGTAAAATTCTTCCCTGGAAAGTTAACTGCAGCACTATTCCTGCACTGTAGTGTGTGCAGGCAGCAACTTGCCAACTGGAGAGTTGACTTCGTACAGTCTCCTCGAGAACTGGTAGGGACCTGTTCGCTCAGCTGTTCCTTCTACTCTAAAGAGTGGAATCATATTCCACGCTGAATCCCAACCTGGAACCTTGTGATCTTGAGGTCTTGTAAATGTGTAACGGGTTCCTTATCTGGTTCTGGATAGTAAGTTTGTTAGATCATCAAAACACAAAGTAAAGTACTTATGACCAAAGTACTTGTAACCTATCAGAACTAACCCACATATGCTTAAAACCACTTATAAATTCAATTGTTATCCAGTTTTTAGGATAAACAAGTATGTTATTTATAATTTTTAGGTTGCCAATATAGCTACATGTTATAAGTCAACTTAATATTAAAAACTAGTAAAATATTGCTTATCCTCTTTTACAAGTTATCAATCTATATTTACAACATATAGTTATCAGAGGCGGAGGTACAAGCCGACCTACGGGTTCCGTCTCAAACAATGTATTTGGCATTTTGAATTCATGAAATATGTACACTTGAAGTCGTGGTCCCAAAATCCAGAACCCATAAGGTGAAAATCTTGGTTCCGCCTCTAATAGTTATGATGATTTGTATTATTTAAATAAACAAATAGTGCAACAACTTTTACATTATAAAATAAGTTCCCCCCCTCCCCTAGAGGTTCTCTTTTTCTCGAGGGAGAATGTTAATATTTGATAGTTAGGGACGACCCAACAAGCTTTGTGGCCTAAAACCAAACTCTATGAGGGGAGTTATTAATAATTTTCTTATAGTCAATAACTCCTAGTAAGTCTTTCTTAAGTGAAAATGATAGGTTACAAGTACCTTAGGCACAAGTACTTTACTTTATGTTTTGATGATCTAACAAACTTACCATCCAGAATCAGATACGGAAACTGTTACACATTTATAAGACCTTGAGATCACAAAGTCCCAGGTTGGGATCCAGCCCTTGGGAAAGCAAGGTGATGTTACTGCTGAATCAAAGGACTTGCAAGAGCTGACCATAGAAGAGCTGGTTGGAAATCTGAAGACCTACTAGATGAAGAGGAAGATAGACAGTGAAAGAAGAGAACCAAAGAAAGAAAAGAACTTGGTACTCAATGACTCAAGTGAGGAAGAGTGGAAGAAACAACTGAAGGAACAGGTCCCTACCAGTTCCCGAGGAGACTGTATGAAGTCAACTCTCCAGCAGGAAAGTTGTTGCCTACACACGCTATTGTACAGGAACAGTGTAGTAGTCAACTTTCTATAGAAGGCTTTTTACCTACCTTGCTTACATCATTGTAAGTGATTTCACACACGTATAAATACCATCAAGGAAGGTAAAACAACTTACTTCATGAGAGAACCAGATAAAGGACCTGAAGTATGCCTGGTACAATCATTCAAGTTAATCAACTCAAGATAATCTGGGCAGTGTGCCTTCAAATTCACAGGAACCAGATTAGGGACCTGATACCTTTGTGTTCCCCTGACAGAAGGATAAGTCAACAGTACCGCTAGAAAGCAAGTGCAGAAAGTGACTGCCTACAACTGTACACGCAACAGTTCTGCAGACAGTGCAACAGTCACTTCCCATTGGAAAGAGGCATATACTAACCAAGATTTGACATCACCATTGTGAATTGACATCACTATGGTAATGTCTTTTGTAGTATAAACCTGGTGCAAGGCACAAGACAAGTCGTCCAACACTTGCAAAATCAGAAAACGAAAATACTCTCTCAAGTGCTTGCCACAACCTCTCTTAAGAACAAAGCTACAGCAACCTCAAGGACCTAATCCAAGATCAAAGATATCTTAAGTCCTTAGGTTTGTTGAGTCTTTGTTATTTGTTCTTCAATTGTAACTCCTATCTAGCTTTCTTGGAAGCTGTGTTTTAGGAAACCCAAAATCGCAAACTCTCTAAGTTTGTGTCTTGGCTAGAGTTAGTCGAATTGTAAAGCCTTTGTAATAGAGTTATTACAAAGTGGCTTGTAATAGTGTTATTACAAGTTAGAGTGATTGAAGTCTTTGTAATAGAGTATTACAAAGTGGCTTGTGGTGAGAGTATCACAAGTTAGTCAAAGTCTTTGTAACTAGAGAGTCACAAAGTGGCTTGTGGTGAGAGCATCACAAGTTAGTTAAAGTCTTTGTAACTAGGGAGTCACAAAGTGGCTTGTGGTAAGAGTACCACAAGTTAGTTAAATTCTTTGTAATAGAGTCATTACAACGTGGCTTGTAATAGGTGTTTACAATTTAGTGAAGTTGAAAGCCTACAAGTGTAGGTCGTGGTTTTTGTCCCCTTGAGTTGGGATTTTTCCATGTAAAAATCCTCTGTGTTCTTACTTACTGCCGAGCTACTGTGGAACAATTAGAGAACCTGATTCCCTATACTGGTTGGTCTTACAGTCTGTTGCTTACAGTGGAAGCTGATAGAAAATCTGGTTCTTTATACAGTCGAAACTTCTCCTATGGCTCATTTACATATTGGTTGAGTAGTTAGCACTGTGGGAACTGATATAGGACCAGATCTCTATACAGTTTGGTTCTTAGTATCTTCAGTGGAAACTCATAGATAACCTGGTTCTCTATACAGTCTGGTGGACGCTTAGTTTCTAACAATTGGTATCAGAGCAGGTTCTTTCTAAAAGGTTAACACCTAGAAAGGATATGCATAACTGCTCCACCAAACTTTAAGGAAAGTCAATCAACCAATAGACCACAAAGATTTAAGAAGACGGTTCGTAAAAAGTGGGATCCCAAAGAAAGGAAGTTCCAGCAGGAATTTCAAAGGAAATGAGTGTTGTCATAAGTGTGGAAAGCCTGGACACTTCATCAAAGACTGCCCACTTCTGAAACAAGAGCATTACAAACACATCTCTGACAAAGTCGCAAAAAGAAACCCAGTTCCTTACAAACGATTCAGTCGAAAAGGTATAGCTGACAATGTTGTGAAGCAAGCTCTTGCTGCATGGGGAGACTCCTCCAGTGAATCAGAAGAGGAACCAGCTGCAGGAAGCAGCTCCATGATGGCAATGTAAAATGAAGATGATTCATTGTTTGCATTGATGGCTCAATCCTATGAGGATGAAGAGGATGATAATGATGAGTAACTTTTAGGGATGTTCAAAGAAATCTGAAGTCCTACTCTTCGAAAAATTTTATGTCATTAGCAAATGTTCTAATTGATACATATTATAGTTTTGTTAATGATAAAGATTCCCTAATCATAGAGCTAGGAGATGCTGAACAGTCTAGAGATGATTTGATGTTAGTGGTTGATGACTTGAACGAAACCATAGAGACCCTCAGCAAAGAAAAGAATACTCTAGTAGAGAAAATTGCAGCTACTGAGCAAGAAAGGGATGATATGGTAGTTTCCATTGTAGATTTAAGGAAACAAGTGGAAGAAGTAACTAGAGAACACAGCTTGTTGAAAAAACAAACAAAAAAATGGATAGATAACACTGAGGGAGAGGAAGTGGCTAGAAAGGCTCAACTTGAGCTTGAGAGTGAGCTTAAGAAAGTTAAAACAAGTCTTGTTGCTGAGCTTAAAAAGAATAGACAACTTCAGGAGGATTTAAAAAGGGTTAAAAATGATCTTGATATGTCACTTAAATGGACCTGATCCTCTGATGTAATAACGTCTATGTACAGGAGTAATGATGGAAACAAGTAAGGCATCGGGTTCCAAAAGGCTAAAACCTCCTATAATCCCCATAGGAAGTATGTAAATGTGGCCGATAATAGGTTGTGCACTCACTGTGGTCAAACTTGTCTTTACAAGGACTCTTGTAAAGTTAAAAATCAGTCTTTGCAGAAAAAAAAGTCTTTGTTGAAAAAAGGCGTACTGATGAGGAACTTGGTTCCCTGAAAAGAAAATATGTGCTGCCTGCATGGGCAAAAAGAAGTTTGATCCGCCCGTTCTATCATTATAAGGGACCCAAGCTGGCTTGGGTTCCTAAGTCTAATCATTGACTTAAGTGTGCAGGGAATAGTGAACGGGAGCAGTCAACAGTGGCACATGGATAGCGACTGCTTGAAGCTCATAACTGAAAGTTCAAATGATTTCCTTTCACTGAAGGCCCTCCAGGGAGGGAATGTATCCTCTGGAAATGAAAGAAGGGGTACATTCTCGGTGTCGGAAAGGATGGAAAGTCTCTCAAATTTGTGGTGAAGGGAACAAAGTAGAGTTCTTGTCTAAAGTGTGCACAGCTACTAATCTGGTAACTGGCGGAGTGGTCTTAGTAACCAAAAGATACAAGAATATCTACGTTGCTGACTTTGATTCTCTAGTAACTGGTGATATGAGCTGCCTGAAAAAGGACCTGGTTCGTGGTCTGTCAAATTCAAATTTCAAGGAGCACAGAGTGTGTGATGCATGTGCAAAGGGAAATATCTGATGTTTCAAATGGCAAGGCTGATATGACGAGTTAGATGAAGGAGGCAAGTGAAGACAATATCACATCCTCTTCCACTTCTCAAGAGGAACCTGGTACCCCAATTACTACCACTGAAGCTGAAGAAAGAGTTGGAGATGCAGCATTAGAAACTCCTGATGCAGAACAAAATAGTGGAAGTCATAATTTTGTTGATGTCAATGATGATTCACATATGGAAGAACCTGGTCCTTCAAATTCTGAAGTTCAAGTATCCAACTAGAAGCAAAAGAGTTCACATCCCTTCAAAATGTAATCACATCCTTAGACTCTGGTATTCAACCTAATTTTAAGCAGATATGCAAAAAGAGCTCCGTCAACTTGAAAGGAACAGTTTGTGGAACCTGGTTCCATGACATGCTGACAGAACTGTTATAGGAGTCAGGCTCCCCGTGCTTGGTGTGAAAGGTTGTCAAAATTCCTTCAAGAAAATGGCTTTACAAGAGGGAAAATCGACAACACTCTTTTCCTGAAGAAACAGGAAGGAACCTACTCATTGTGCATATCTATGTTGATGGCATCATCTTTGGAGCAACAGCTGACTCATTATGTGAAGAATTTTCTAAACTCATGGGAAGTGAGTTTGAAATGAGTATGATGGGGGAACTGAATGTCTTCCTAGGTCTTCAAGTGAAGCAGTCCAAAAGGGGAACATGTATCGGTCAGCAAAAATACATCAAAGAACTCTTGAAAAGGTTTGATATGGAAGCATCAAAGGCCACACAATGTATTTAGAGTGGGATTATGTGCGATGTTCCAATCAAATTCTAAGGAATCTCATCTGAAGGCTGCTAAGAGAATTGTGAGATATTTTAAGGGCACACAGAACCTGGTTCTGTACTATCCTTCAGAATATGTTGCAGCTGCCTCGTGCTGTGCTCATTCACTATGGATCAAGGAACAATGGGAAGATTTTTTTGTATACATTGATTGTGTACCGCTTCCATGTGACAACACCAGTGCTCTGAACATGGCAAAGAACCCGGTTCAATACAAAAGAACCAAGCACATTGATGTCAGATACCATTTTCTCAGGGACAATGTTGAAAAGGTTCTGACTTGTATGAAGTACTGGAAGACGAAGGATCATGTAGCAGACATCTTCACCAAGGTGCTGAGCAGGGAACATTTTGAAAGAAAACGTCTGGAGTTGGGGTTGATCAAACTCAACTGAGGACTTGGTCCCTCGATGATTGGCTATGTTAAGAAGGAAAGGCACAATGCTAAAAAGTATTTTTTGGTGACATCTAACTCAAATCTATACCGTTACAGGTATATACATATGGCAATTTTAGGACAAAAACAATTAAGAGTGACTTAGCACTTCTAGGAGTCTTTGCTCAAAAGTTTCAAAAACCATCGCGGAACCTAGTTCCTCTGACTCAGGTTAGTAGTCTCTTCAACACTTATATGCCTTTTTAAGCTGCTGAAGTGTCATGTCATCAATTTGTTTCTGCCTTTCTCTTGCCTCTTCTCCTAACTTTTGAAGTCCAAAATATTAAACCTTTTCTGAACTGACCCGTTACCCCAAAAAAAGGCATTTCTCTATCTTACACCCAAATAAAACCTATTCTTTTCTTCAAAACCAAAATCAACCTTGTCTCAAAATAATCCTTCTTTACAAATATGCCAGAAGTGAACCCAACAATCTCACTTTCCAAAAACCTAACTCCATCCGAATCAAAACCCCAAGAAGTTTTTGGTAGATTTTGATGGAAGTTTAATTGAAAGGGAACAGGGTAGATATAATATTCTAGAGCGTGAGGCCAAAGTTGTGGTTGGATTTCTGGAAGTCTTGAAGGATGGAGAAATTATTAAATGTGAGGACTTAATGAGGGACCTGATCCCTCAAGTCCTTCTCATAAAGCCAATTTTAATGATGATCTTTTTCTCTTTGAGTTCTGTGTTTAAACGAACTTTCGATCCAGTAAAGAGAATTGAGAAAAGTAGGATGATTGATGATGAAGTGGTGTGACCTGCTGATGTGGTGATTGTGGAAGAGAGAATGAAGTGGAAAAATCTCCATTTGTGAGAAATAATTAAAAAAATGGAGAAAAGAAAGTTGGTTGAGAAAGATGCAGCAGATGATAAGGGTAAACAGAAGCAAAAGGTTGAGCCATTAGGTTTGGAGGGAGAAGACGTTGAAGTCTCAAAAGGTACTGTAAGGCAGAGTGTTGACTCTGATATTGCTGAAAAATGGAGGAACCTCTTGACATTGTTGAGTTCCAAAAATAGAATCACCTCTTTGTTCCTCCAAGTCCTAATGTTTCTGAAGAAGAAAAAATACCTTAAATGTCTTATGTGATACTATGATGCTATATGTGCATGGGACTGAATCTGTTCTTGATGAGACGAAGCTTGGGGAGATTCTTGGTGATTTTATTGATGGCACAACCTACTTAGATAGGTTGAGAACCTGGTCCTCGAGGACCCTTGTCAGAATAGAATGCTAAGTTGAAGGGTGACAATGAAAGATTGAGGAAATAGGTGGAGGAACTGAGAGAGCAGATGATCATTGATCAAAGGAGAGGAAATGAACGAATGGACAAGCTCATCAAGGCCTTAGCCCCTTACTTTTCCTCCTGCCTAGTGATCCACGTCTTTCACTCCTTCCAAATTCCCTTGAATTCTTATCTTCTTTTGATCCCTATATTTGATGACATTGGTACTTCAGTTGTTTAAATTATCATATTATGCATTGTTGAAACTACTGTGCTTTTATTATAATTACTCCACTATGGGCAATCACTCTATTTTGTGCACTGACATTCACTTGTTGTTCTTGTTATTGTTAATGATGTGTTGCCCAAGTGGCCTGAGTTAATGTTGCTGAACTTCTTTTTGGTAGTACTTCCTCTGTTATTCTTTTCAATGATGCCAAAAGGGGGAAGTTATATAGGTGTCAACATGGGAGGAACAGAATCAAATGTTGTGCATGAAAGATGGATCTGCTTCGCAGGGGGAACGTTGCTGATAATGTAAGGAAACATATGAGGAATCTGGTTCTCTAGTTCTCAAGAGATAGCTCTGCTTCGCAGGGGGAACGATGCCGATAATATGTTGATTATAAGTCTGATCCGCGGGAAAAATGTGAGGAATCTGGTTCTCAAGAGGAATATCAATTTTGGGTTTGTCATCATCAAAAGGGGGAAATTGATAAGTTATGGTACTTTGAGTTTTGATGATTTGCCAAACAATCTTGAGGAACCAGTTGTGATCAGCTCCTTAGGTTTGGTTCTCATGGGGAATATGGCTGATCCATAGGGGGAACAATATGGAGATCTGGTTCTCAAGGTGAATATCAATTCGAAGTTTATCGTCATCAAAAAGGGGGAAATTGATAGGTTACAAGTACCTTGGGCACAAGTACTTTACTTTATGTTTTGATGATCTAACAAACTTACCATCCAGAACCAAATAAGGAACCTGTTACACATTTATAATACCCTGAGATCACAAAGTTCCAGGTTGGGATCCAGCCCGTAGGAAAGCAAGGTGAATGCTATTGCTGAATTAAAGGACTTGCAGGAGCTGACCATAGAAGAGCTAGTTGGAAATCTGAAGACCTACTAGATGAAGAGGAAGATAGACAGTGAAAGAAGAGAACCAAAGAAAGTAAAGAACTTGGTACTTGTGACGACCCGGCCCGTCGTCACATGAGTTACCAGCCCGTTTCCCCCATTTTTCTGCTTCCTTATGTTTTATGATAAGAGTCTTGAGTGAATGAATCGATTTGGATTGGTTTCGGATGGAAATGAGACATATAGTCTCTTTAAGGAAGGTTTGTATTGGAAAAAGTCAACCGGATGTTGACTTGTGAGTTAGAGGGCTCGGATGTGATTTCCGGTGATTTGGCTAGCTTCGGGGGATGATTTGTGACTTAGGAGTGTGATCGGAATTGATTTTGGAGGTCCGGTGTAGAATTAGGCTTGAATTGGCGAAGTTAGTATTTTAGCGAATTCCGGTTGATAGGTGAGATTTTGATTCGAGGGTCAGAATGGGATTCCGAGAGTTTCTGTAGCTTCGTTAGGTGATTTTGGTTGTGTGTGCAAAATTTCAGGTCATTCGGAGGTGTTTTGGTCGGGTTTTTGATCAAATGCGTAATTCGGAAGTTTTAGAGGAACTTAGGCTTGAATCCGATGTAATTTTGGGGTTTTGGTGTTAATTGAGGTGTTTTGATGATTGGATCAAGTTCGAATGATATTTTAGGATGGTTGGCACTTTTGGTTGAGGTGTCGGGGGCCTCGGGGTGATTTCGGATGGCCATCGGGTTGATTTTAGACTTGGTAAGATTGCTGTATATCTGGTATCTGGTACTTCCGCATCCGCGGAAAAGGAACCGCAGATGCGGTGGCGCAGGTGCGGAAGAAAGATCGCAGGTGCGGTCATTGGCTGGGATGGAAGATTTCGCAGATGCGGAAGGGGAGCCGCATCTGCGAGACCACAGATGCGGTAGAAGAGTCGCAGGTGCGAAAGGGTGAAGCCATGGTGTTTTCGCAGAAGAGCGAGGTCGGCAAATGCGGATAGAGGACCGCAGAAGCGGTCATGGACTTAATGAGGATCCGCAGAAGCGGAGGTATAACTGCAGAAGCGGTAGCCGCAAATGCGGTAAAGGAATCGGAGATGCGAAAATCACTGTTCAGAGAAGGGTTTTAAAGCTCATTTTGTTCCGCGAGCTTAAGTTCATTTCCACCATTTTCGATTGACCTTGAGAGCTCTTGGACGGAAATTGAAGGGGATTTCGACTAGGTGTGATCGGAGGTGAGTTCTTTGACCTAACTACGTGATTTAATGGTAGAATTAACGTGGAAATTTATGGAAATTCATCAAAAGAGGGTAAAGCTAGGGCTTGGGAATTTGGTATTTCAAAGTGGAATTTGAGGGGTCAAATGGACTCCAATTTTGGTAATTTTGATATGTATAGACTCGTGGCAAGATAAGGAATCGGAGGATGTTAATTTTCTGATTTTTCGAGAAGTGGGCCCGAGGCTCGGGTTTTGCCAATTTCGTAAATTTCGATATTTTTCGAGTCTTTTCGATTGGGTTATGTTCCTTTAGCCTATTGTAACGTATTCGTTGTGGTTTTGACCAGATTCGACGCGCGAGGAGGTCGATTTGCGAGGCAAAGGCATAGCGAGCTAGGATTTTGGTCGGCCTGAGGTGAGTAATGATAGTAAATGATATCCTGAGGGTTTGAAACCCCGGATTTGCACAACGTAGTGCTATATTGAGGTGAAACACGCGCTTAATTGCGAGCGTGGGGTTGTTTACTACTGGGGATTGTGACTTGGTCCATCCCGTTAATATTTTACCGCGTATTTGACTAAGCTGTTTTGTTTATCATTATGATTTGGGCTAGTTGCCATGTTTGGGGCCTCGTGCCGACTGGTAGAACCCTTAGGGGCATTATGACTGATTTTCCCTCACTTTACTTATTGAAAATCACATCCTCAGTCATGTTTCTATTTGTTTAAACAATGTGAACCGATTTTATAGTTGTTAATCCTAAATGAGTGGAACATGTGGGCTAAGATCCCTATCTTATGCTATTGTGTCCTAAAATGACTGAGAGGGGTTGAGAACTCAACAGTGAGGATGTTATATATATTATGGATCGGGCTGCACACCGCAGTAAATACTTATATGGATCGGGCTGCACGCCGCAGCAAATTTTTATGCGGATCGGGCTGCGCACCGCAGCAATATTGCGCTTGGGCTGTAGGAGCCCCTCCGGAGTCTGCACCCCCACAGTGAGCGCGGGTACCCATATGGATTGGGCTGCATGCCGCAGCGATGGATCGGGCTGCACGCCGCAGCGAGATATGGATCGGACTGCACGCCGCAGTGGTTATTATATGATACTATTCTGAGAGTAATCTGAGTTACTGTACTGAGCGGTTGATACTGGGCCCGAGGGGCTGTTTTACTATATACCACTTATTAGTTATTTTACCTGATTTACCTGCCTTTTTAAAACGGAGATTTCACATGATTCCACGGATTTTACTGCTTTAAGTGATTTACTGCCTGATATAGAACAGCCTTGTGTTGTTATGTGTTTTCTTATCTTCAGCTATTATTTATTATTATTACTCACTGGGTCGGAGTACTCACATTACTCCCTGCACCATGTGTGCAGATTCAGGCATAGCAGAGTCCGTTCCTGAGCACTGATATCCTTGTCCAGATCAGGCAGTGAGTTCGGAGCTTCGAGGTGCTGTTGGCGTCCGCAGCCCCCTTGACTCCCCTAGTTCATGTTATTTCAGTTATTCCAGACTTCTGTATTAGATATTCTGTTTGTAGACTTACAGAAATCCTGTAGTAGCTCATGACTTGTGACACCCCGGTTTGGGTTGTGTCGAGATGGTTTCTACTGTTATATTCCATATTCCCGCGAATTATTGTTATTAAATCATGCTTTAGAATTGTTTAATGGTAATTAACTACTTAAAAGAGGTGTTGGCATTGTTCTGGCTGGCCTTGTCTTCACGAGAGGCGCCATCACGCCCGGGTTTGGGATTTGGGCCGTGACAGTACTCAATGACTCAAGTGAGGAAGAGTGGAACGAACAGCTGAGGGAACAGGTCCCTACCAGTTCCCGAGGAGACTATATGAAGTCAACTCTCCAACAGGAAAGTTGCTGCCTGCACACGCTATTGTACGGGAACAGTGCAACAGTCAACTTTTTGTGGAAGGCTTTTTACCTACCTTGCTTACATCATTGTAAGTGATGTCACACACGTATAAATACCATCAAGGAAGGTAAAGCAACTTACTTCATGAGAGAACCAGATAAAGGACTTGAAGCATGCCTGGTACAATCATTCAAGTTAATCAACTCAAGATAATCTGGGCAGTGTGCCTTCAGATTCACAGGAACCAGATTAGGGACCCGATACCTTTGTGTTCCCCTAACAGAAGGATAAGTCAATAGTACAGCTGGAAAGCAATTGTAGAAAATGACTGCCTGCAACTGTACACGCAACAGTTCTGCAGACAGTGCAGCAGTCACTTCCCATTGGAAATAGGCATATACTATCCAAGATTTGACATCACCATTGTGAATTAACATCACTATGGTAATGTCTTTTGTAGTATAAACCAGGTGAAAGGCACAAGACAAATCGTCCAACACTTGCAAAATCAGAAAACGAAAATACTCTCTCAAGTGCTTGCCGCAACCTCTCTCAAGAACAAAGATACTGCAACCTCAAAGACCTGATCCAAGATCGAAGATATCTTAAGTCCTTAGGTTTGTTGAGTCTTTGTTATTTGTTCTTCAATTTTAACTAGCTTTCTTAGAAGTTGTGTTTTAGGAAATCCAAAATCACAAACCCTCTAAGTTTTTGTCTTGGCTAGAGTTAGCCGAGTTGTAAAGCCTTTGTAATAGAGTTATTACAAAGTGGCTTGTAATAGTGTTATTACAAGTTAGAGTGATTGAAGTCTTTGTAATAGAGTATTACAAAGTGGCTTGTTATCACGATCCCGGTTCGCCCTTCGTGAACCATCGTGACGGCACCTAGTCTCTACGACTAGGTAAGCCTAAAATGCGAAAAATAAACCAAATTCTTGCGAAAGTAAAACAATTTGAAACAGGAATAAAGAAATAAATAGCGTTTAAATGTGCCACTCGGCATACACAATATTTAACTCTCAAAACCAACACATAAATCCAAGACCCGGAAACCCATGAATCACAAACTAAGAAAATACTACATAGCTCTAACTCCAGAATGCCTAACAAGAACTGAAATACAGAAGGGCTAATACTAAACAGCAGGAATAGAAAGAGACTCCTCGGTCTGCGGACGCGGCAGATATACCTCGAAGTTGCTATAGCAATCGCCTCGCCTCAGGGGTGGTAGGACTGAGTCGAAGTACCTGGATCTGCACGTGGAAAACATGCGCAGGAAGGGCATGAGTACACCACAACGGTACTCAGTAAATGCCAAGCCTAACCTCGGTTGCGTAGTGACGAGGAAGGTCAGGGCCCGACTGAGATTAAATAGAATATAAAAAAATTTAATAGCGTAGAGAAGAACAGTATAAATAAGCGCAGCAGTGAAAGTGTCACAAGACATAGAGAATAACAACAACTGGAACAGAAACAAGGATCACGGAAAAAAACCAATACAGCTCAACACAGAAGACAGTCGGGGAATCTCCCAGGATACCGTCCTGTAGTTCCCAAATGTAAATATCCAGTGGATCTCCCGGGTGCAGTCCCGTAGTCCAACTCATAAATGCGCGGGGATCTACCGGAATACCATATCCTTAGTCCCAAATATAAATACTCAGTACTGGGGAATCTATCAGGTGCAATCCCGTAGTCCCAATGTAAAAGTGCAGGGGGATCTCCCGGAATGCAATTCCGTAGTCCCAAAGTAAGCATACAGGGGAGCTCCCGGGATACCGTCCCGTAGTCCCTAAGTAGATACACAGCAGCAACAAGAACTCAATTCAATCAATTTCATACCAAGGTAAAGCAGATAATTCTAGCCTAGCATGCTCACATAATACAAATAAGGCAGTTTAGGCAAATAGAGCAATTTAGTCAAGTAGACGTGCTTCTCTAGACTAACAGCAGGCTTAATTTCCAAATAGTGTAAGCAAGAAAAGAGGCTATTTATAATGAAAGAAATCGGATTTCGAACAACTAGCATAAGTACACACTCGTCACCTCACGTACAAGGCATTTCAATTATCACAATATCAATCCTAAGGGGAAAGGTCCCCCACACAAGGTTAGACAAGCCACTTACCTCGAATCGGCTCAATTGTCAACCCGAAACCACGTTCTTGCCACGAGTATTCGACTCCAAATGGCCCAAATCTATTCAATTAAATTTCATAATGTAAATAACACTTCAAGTGATTGATTCTACAATAAAATTCTAAGCTAATACGCGAAATTAGGTAAAATGACCAAAATGCCCCTCGGGCCCACGTCTCGGAATAGGGTGAAATTTATATTTCCAGAATCTCACACTCTCACGAGTTCATGCATACCAAATTTACCAAGATCGGACCACAAACGGTCTATCAAATCCCCAATAAAAGGTCTCCAATACTAAGCCCTAGTTTCCCCAAATTTTAACCCTAAATTTCCATAATTTCTAGCTATAATCCATGAAATAATAGCATAGGAACGAGTTTTAAGTCCAAATTCCTTACCTCAATGAAGTTCCCTTGAAATCCCTCCTTCAAATCGTCCAAAAAGCTCCCAAGCCGAGATAAAAATTGGTGAAATAGCTCAAAATTTGCGAAGGACACAATTTATATTTCTGCCCAGACATTTTTCGCATCTGCGGCACAATAACCGCTTCTGCGGTACCGCATATGCAGCCACATAACCGCTTCTGCGGTTCTTCACTTAAAGGACCAAAATCGCACCCGCGCTCAACATTTCGGACCTGCGGCTTCGCAGGTGCGGTCCCGCAACCGCATCTGCGGTTTCTGACAATTCCTCACCAATCCGCTTCTGCGGATCCTCTTCCGCATGTGGGGTGTCGCACCTGCGGTCCCCAAACCGCAGGTGCGGAAATACCATAAGCAGCAAAAGATCAACAGCTACAAATATTCCTCAAAACTCCCCGTCAACCATCCAAAATCATCCTAAGGCCCCCGGGACCTCAACCAAAGACACCAACAAGTCTAATACCACTATCCAAACTTGTACCAATCCTTAAAACACCTAAAACAACATCGAAACCTCAAATTAACTATGGATTCAAGCCTAAGAACTCCAATTTTTCTCAAAACACGCTTTCGATCAAAAAGTCTATCAAATCTCGTCCGAATGACCTAAAATTTTGCACACACGTCACATTCAACACTATGGAGCTACTCCAACTTCTGGAATTCCATTCCGACCCTCGGATCTAAATCTCACCATCGAACCGGAAACTTCAAAAATTCATCCTTCGGCATTTCAAGCCTAAATTAGCTACGGACCTCCAAAACACAATCCGAACACACCCCTAAGCCTGAAATCACCCAACGGAGCTAACGGAACCATAGGATTTCCATTTCGAGGCCGTCTTCACACTGTTCCTACTATGGTAAAATTTCCAAGACTTAAGCTCTCATTTAGGGACTAAGTGTCCCAAAACTCTCCGAAATTTAAAACCGAACATCCTGGCAATTCAAAATGGAATAAATAAATATGGGAAAAGCAGTTAATAGGGGATCGGGGCGTAAATTCTAAAAACGACCGGCCGTGTCGTAACATCCTCCAACGCTTAAACATTCGTTCGTCCTCGAACGAGCACAAAGACGTACCTGAAGTAGTGAAAGATGAGGGTACTGGCTACGCAGATCCTGCTCGGTCTCCCAGGTCGCCTCCTCGACCGGCTGACCCCGACATTGAACCTTCACTGATGCAATGTTCTTTGATCTTAGCTTCCTAAACTGCCTGTCCAATATTGCCACTGGCTCCTCAACATATGATAGATCCTTCGCCAACTGGACTGAGCTGAAATCCAACACGTGCGATGGATCACCGTGATACCTCCGGAGCATCGAAACATGAAATACCGGATGAACTCCTGCCAAGTTGGGAGGTAAGGCAAGCTCGTAAGCAACCTCCCCAACACGCCTCTATATCTCAAAAGGGCCAATAAACCTCGGACTCAACTTCCCCTTCTTCCCAAATCTCATAACGCCTTTCGTAGGAGAAACCCGAAGCAGAACTCGCTCTCTAACCATGTAGGAAACATCACGAACCTTCTGTTCCGCGTAACTCTTCTGTCTGGACTGAGCTGTATGGAGTCCTGAATCACCTTGACTCTCTCCAAAGCATCCTGAACCAAGTCTATGCCCAATAATCTAGCCTCACCCGGCTCGAACCAACCCACCGGAGATCTACATCGCCTACCATACAAGGCCTCGTACGGTGCCATCTGAATGCTGGACTAATAGCTATTGTTGTAGGCAAACTCTACAATGGCAAGAACTGATCCCAAGAGCCCCCAAACTCAATCACACACGCACGGAGCATATCCTCAAGAATTTGAATAGTGCTCTCGGACTGTCAGTCCGTCTGAGGGTGAAATGTTGTGCTCAACTCCACCCGAGTACCCAACTCCTGCTGTACGGCTCTCCAAAATCGCGATGTGAACTGAGTACCTCTGTCTGAAATGATGGAAACTGGAATACCATGCAGACGGACAATCTCCCGGATATAAATCTCCGCCAACCGCTCCGAAGAATATGTGGTGCACACAGGGATGAAATGCGCGGACTTGGTCAGCCGATCCACAATAACCCAAATGGCATCGAACTTCTTCAAAGTCTGTAGGAGCCCAGATACGAAGTCCATGGTGATCCGCTCCCACTTCCACTCCGGAATCTCTATCTGCTGAAGCAATCCACCCGGTCTCTGGTGCTCATACTTCACCTGGTAACAATTAAGGCACCGAGCTACAAACCCAACTATATCCTTCTTCATCCGCCTCCACCAGTAGTGCTGCCTCAAGTCCTGATACATCTTCGCGGCACCCGGATGAATGGAATACCGTGAACTATGGGCCTCCTCTAGAATCAACTCCCGAAGCCCATCAACATTGGGTACACAAACTCGACCCTGCATCCTCAATACTCCGTCATCACCAATAGTCAAATCTCGAGCATCGCCATGCAACACTTTGTCCTTGAGGACAAGCAAGTGAGGGTCNTTCAAAGCTATAAATATCTCCTCCCTTTTTTTCTTTGAACACACGAACACAGAACACAATCGGAGTCCACAAGTCACTCTCACTTAAAAACTCTTTCTCTTTCACTTGTGCTGCTTTGGACTTTGTTTACTCTACTTTCTCCTGCGCTCTTTTGCTTCTCTACTGGTATGTCTCAGTTAGTTTACATGTCTCCACAACAATGTGTTTACTTCTGCCCACTTCTGTCCAATTCTTTTAGTTGACATTTGTTTCTAGCATATTGTAACATGTCCCCCCCCCCCCCCCCCATTTCCATTGTAATTCAGTATTTAAATTATGTATTTCATTATAGTTCTATGATTCAGAGTATCCTTTCCTATTTGATCCCTTTGAATTCCATATTCGAAGTTGCGATCGGATCTATTCATTAAAAAGAATCGATTCAATACATTTCTTATGTACCCATAGGTACTATATTGGATTTGAATCAGATTTCGGATCAATCTATATTGAGTGACTGCCTCCATTATGTTGTTGCTAGCAAATACCACTATTTTTGGTTTTGGATCTTCCAAATCATTCCCGCAGGAGATCCGGACCCATTTTTTTCTGATCCTTCGAGAAAAAGATTCATTCTCTTCATAAAAAATAGGAGGTAGAACCAATAAAGATTTCTTTTTCGATTCATCCCTGGCCTCATTCAAGAATTGTTTTTGATCNACCTCGGACTCAGCTTCCCCTTCTTCCCATATCTCATAACGCCCTTCATAGGCAAAACCCGAAGCAGAATCCTCTCTCCAACCATGTAGGAAACATCACGAACCTTCCGGTCCGCGTAACTCTTCTGTCTGGACTGGGCTGTACGGAGTGTATCTTGAATCACCTTGACTCTCTCCAAAGCATCCTGAACCAAGTCTGTGCTCAATAATCTAGCCTCTCCCGGCTCGAACCAACCCACCGGAGATCTACATCGCCTACCATATAAAGCCTCGTACGGTGCCATCTGAATGTTGGACTGATAGCTGTTGTTGTAGGCAAACTCCGCCAATGGCAGGAACTGATACGAAGAACCTCCAAACTCAATCACACACGCACAGAGCATATCCTCAAGAATCTGAATAGTGCGCTCGGACTGTCCGTCCGTCTGAGGGTGAAATGCTGTGCTCAACTCCACCCGAGTACCCAACTCATGCTGTACGGCTCTCCAGAATCGCGATGTGAACTGAGTACCTCTGTCTGAAATGATGGAAACTGGAATACCATGCAGACGGACAATCTCCCGGATATAAATCTCCGCCAACCGCTTTGAGGAATAGGTAGTACACACAGGGATGAAATGCGCGGACTTGGTCAACAGATCCACAATAACCCAAATGGCATCGAACTTCCTCAAGGTCCATGGGAGATCAGATACGAAGTCCATGGTGATCCGCTCCCACTTCCACTCCGGAATCTCTATCTGCTGAAGCAATCCACCCGGTCTCTGGTGCTCATACTTCACCTGCTGACCAATTAAGGCACCGAGCTACAAACCCAACTATATCCTTCTTCATCCGCCTCCACCAGTAGTGCTGCCTCAAGTCCTGATACATCTTCGCGGCACCCGGATGAATGGAATACCGTGAACTATGGGCCTCCTCTAGAATCAACTCCCGAAGCCCATCAACATTGGGTACACAAACTCGACCCTGCATCCTCAATACTCCGTCATCACCAATAGTCACATCTCGAGCATCGCCATGCAACACTTTGTCCTTGAGGACAAGCAAATGAGGGTCATCAAACTGAAGCTCCCGGATACGATCAAACAAGGAAGACCGAGAGACCACGCAAGCTAGAACCCGACCGGCCTCCGAAAGATCCAATCTCACAAACTAGCTGGCTAAGGCCTGAACATCCATCGCCATAGGCCTCTCTGCTGCTGGTAAGTAAGCCAAACACCCCAAACTCTCAGCCCGGCGGCTCAAAGCATCGGCCACCACATTGGCCTTGCCCGGGTGATACAAGATAGTGATGTCATAATCCTTCAGCAGCTCTAGCCATCTCCTCTGACGCAAATTAAGGTCCTTCTGCTTGAACAGATGCTGCAAACTCCGATGATCAGTATATATCTCACAAGGCACGCCGTACAAATAATGACGCCAAATCTTCAAGGCATGAACAATGGCAGCTAACTCAAGATCATGGACAGGATAAATCTTCTCATGTATCTTCAACTGTCTGGACGCGTAGGCAATCACCCTACCATCCTGCATCAATACTGCTCCAAGGCCAACTCTCGAGGCATCACAATAGACAGTATAAGACCCCGAACCGATAGGCAATATCAAAACTGGGGCTGTAGTCAGGGCTGTCTTGAGCTTCTGAAAGCTCTCCTCGCACTCTTCCGTCCACTGGAACGGAGCACCCTTCTGGGTCAGTCTGGTCATAGGTGCTGCAATAGATGAAAACCCCTGAACAAATCGACGGTAATAACCCGCCAAGCCAAGAAAACTGCGGATCTCTGTAGCTGAGGATGGTCTGGGCCAACTCTGCACGGCCTCCACTTTCTTCGGATCCACCTGAATACCCTCTCTCGAGACCACGTGACCCAAGAACGCCACGGAATCCAACCAAAACTCACATTTCGAGAACTTAGCATACAGCTTCTTCTCTCTCAAGGTCTGGAGCACTGTCCTCAGGTGCTGCTCATGATCTTCCCGACTCCGGGAATATACCAGAATGTCATCAATAAAAACAATCACGAATGAATCAAGATATGGCCAGAAAACACTGTACATCAGATGCATGAAGGCTGCTGGGGCATTGGTCAGCCCAAATGACATAACAAGGAACTCGTAATGACCATACCGAGTCCTGAAGGCAGTCTTCGGGATATCTGGCTCCCGAATCTTCAACTGATGGTAACCTGAGCGCAAATCGATCTTAGAAAACACTCGTGCGTCCTGAAGCTGGTCAAATAGATCATCCATATGAGGCAAAGGATAGCGGTTCTTCACTGTCACCTTATTCAACTGGCGGTAATCAATACACATGCGCATAGAACCATCCTTCTTCTTCACAAATAACATAGGAGTACCCCAAGGCGATACATTGGGCCGAATAAAACCCTTATCAAGTAATTCCTGCAATTGCTCCTTCAACTCCTTCAACTCAGGAGGAGCCATACGGTACTGGGAATAGAAATGGGCTGAGTGCCCGGCAACAGATCAATGCCAAAATCAATGTCTCTATCAGGCGGCATGCCCGGAAGATCAGCTAGAAATACATCAGGGAAATCTCGTACTACTGGGACTGAATCAATAGAAGGAGTATCCATACTGACATCTCTCACATAAGCTAGATACGCATCACAACCTTTCTCAACCATACGCGGAGCCTTAAGGAAAGAAATAACTCTACTGGGAGTCTGACCTAAAATACCCCTCCACTCAACACGCGGTACACCTGGCATAGCCAGTGTCACGGTTTTGGCGTGACAATCAAGAATAGCATAATGGGCGACAACCAGTCCATGCCCAAGATAATATCAAAATCAACCATGCTGAGCAATAATAAATCGGCTCTGGTCTCAAAATCGCCAAGAACAACCAAACATGACCGATAAATGTGGTCCACAACAAGAGAGTCTCCCACAGGAGCAGAAACATAAATCGAGGAACTTAAAGAATCCCGATATACACCCAAATGCGGAGCAAAATAAGAAGACACATAAGAATAAATGGAGCCTGGATCGAATAGAACCGATGCATCTCTGTGACAGACTAAGATAGTACCTGTGATGATAGAATCGGAGGCGACAGCCTCAGTACGGGCAGGAAGAGCATAGTATCTGGCCTGGCCTCCCCCTCGAGGGTGACGTCTACCACCCCGACCTCCACCTCTAGCTGGCTGGGCCGGTGGAGTAGCAACTGGGGCTGGGACCATAGCCTGAGAACTCTGCGGGGCATGCTGTGGCTGAGAAGTCTGTGGAGGTGCACCCCTCCTAAGTTTGGGGTAATCCCTCACCATATGACGTGTGTCACCACACTCAAAGCAAGCTCTGGGAGGACGTAGCAGTTGTGACTGGCTTGGGCCAGGTCTGCTGGACTGACCACTAGAAGTACCCCACGCAGGAGGCGCACTAGACACTGGGGGTGCATAATAAGGCTCCTGGGGCCTAGGAGGGGCTGGAATACCACTGGCTGTAGGAAGAGCTGAATGAACGGGGCGACTTATATGACCCCTACCATGACGACCTGCAACTGGGGCACGGACACTAGAAAAATGGCCCGACTCTCGAGACCTCTTGGCCTCCCTCTTCTCTCTGTCCCTAGCATGCATATCCTCAATCCTCCTAGCAATGCTCACCACCTGTTGATAAGATATATCCATCTCTAACTCACGAGCCATGCTAGATCTGATGCTAGGAATAAGCCCCTCAATAAACCGGCGAACCTTCTCGCGAACTGTAGAGACCAAAGCTGGTGCATGTCTAGCCAAGTCAGTGTAACGGACAGCATACTCCGAGACAGTCATAGTACCCTGGCTCAAATGCTCAAACTCTGCGCGTCAGGCGTCCTAAAGACTCTAGGGGCCATACTGCCTCGTGAACATATCTGAAAACTGAGCCCAAGTCAGGGAAGCTGCCTCATCCGGGCTGTCTAACTCATAAGCACGCCACCACTGATAGGCAGCTCCTCGAAGCTGGAAGGTAGTGAAAGAAACCTCGCTCGATCGTGATATGCCCATAGTACGGAGGACACGGTAGCACTCCTCAAGAAATCCAAGGGCATCCTCTGAGGCTAGTTTGCTAAAAGTCGGAGGTTGATGCTTCTTGAACCTCTCAAGCCTCTTCTGCTCCTCCTCTGAAGCTACTGCCCTCTCCTCGGGCTGAGCTGGGGCTACCGGTTGTACAGGAATAGCCTCTGGAACCTGATCAATACGCACTCTCTGCTCAGGAGTGCGGGCTGCGGGAGTCTATGCTCCTCCCCCGGCCTGGGATGTAGCTGCAGCAAGGGGAAGCAACCCTGCCTAAGCTAGAGTGGTGTACATAGTCATAAACTGTGCCAAAGTCTCCTGGAGTGTTGGAGTAGTAGTAGCAGATGCATCAGGTATCTGGACTCCGGCTGGTACTGCTAGTGGTACCTTGGTGGCAGCTCGTGCGGGTGCTCTGGCTGCACCACGAGCGCGTCCTCGGCCTTTACCCCGGCCTCGGCCTCTGACGACTCCAGTAGGGGGCGCGGGTGCCTGGTCATCCCGAGTAGCACGTGTCCTCACCATCTGTGAGAGAATAGAAGATAGAAGTTTAGAATTGTGATATACAAAATCTCGCACGACAAGGGAATCAGACGAAACGGAATTTTCCTAACAGTTACATAGCCTCTCGTAGATAAGACAGACGTCTCCGTACCGATTAGCGAGACCTAATAAACCGACTTGTGATTCATGACTCCTATGAACCTAGAGCTCTGATACCAACTTGTCACGACCCCGATTCGCCCTCCGTGAACCATCGTGACGGCACCTAGTCTCTACGAGTAGGTAAGACTAAAATGCGGAAAATAAACCAAATTCTTGCGGAAGTAAAACAATTTGAAACATGAATAAAGAAAGAAATAGCGTTGAAATGTGCCGCTCGGCATACACAATATTTAACTCTCAAAACCAACACATAAATCCAAGACCCGGAAACCCATGAATCACAAGCTAAGAAAATACTACATAGCTCTAACTCCAGAATGTCTAACAAGAAGTGAAATACAGCAGGGCTAATACTAAATAGCAAGAACAGAAAGAGACTCCTCGGTCTGCGGACGTGGTAGATATACCTCGAAGTCGCTATAGCAGTCGCCTCGCCTCAGGGGTGGTAGGACTGAGTCGAAGTACCTGGATCTGCACATGGAAAACATGCGCAGGAATGGAATGAGTACACCACAGCGGTACTCAGTAAGTGGCAAGCCTAACCTCGGTTGGGTAGTGACGAGGAAGGTCAGGGCCCGACTGAGATTAAATAGAATATAAAAAAATTTAACAGCATAGATAAGAACAGTATAAATAAGTGCAGCAGTGAAAGTGTCACAGGACATAGAGAATAACAACAACTGGAACAGAAACAAGGATCACGGGAAAAAAAACCAATACAGCTCAACATAGAAGACAGTCGAGGAATCTCCCAGGATACCGTCCTGTAGTTCCCAAATGTAAATTTCTAGTGGATCTCCCGGGTGCAGTCCCGTAGTCCAACTCATAAATGCGCGGGGATCTACCGGAATACCACATCCATAGTCCCAAATATAAATACTCAGTACTGGGGAATCTACCGAGTGCAATCCCATAGTTCCAATGTAAAAGTGCAGGGGGATCTCCCGGAATGCAATTCCGTAGTCCCAAAGCATATAGGGGAGCTCCCGGGATACCTTCCCTTGGTCCCAAAGTAGATACACAACAGCAACAAGAACTCATTTCAATTAATTTCATACCAAGGTAAAGCGGATAATTTATCCTAGCATGCTTCACGTAATACAAATAAGGCAGTTAAGGCAAATAGAGCAATTTAGTCAAGTAGACGTGCTTCTCTAGACTAACAGCAGGCTCAATTTCCAAATAGTGTAACCAAGAAAAGAAAGAACACAATTCAAGGCTATTTTTAATGAAAGAAACCGGATTTCCATCAACTAGCACAAGTACACGCTCGTCACCTCACGTACAAGGCATTTCAATTATCACAATATCAATCCTAAGGGGAAAGGTCCCCCACACAAGGTTAGACAAGCCACTTACCTCGAACCGGCTCAATTGTCAACCCGAAACCACGTTCTTGCCACGAGTATTCAACTCCAAATGGCCCAAATCTATTCAATTAAATTTTATAATGTAAATAACACTTCAAGTAACTGATTCTACAATTAAATTCTAAGCTAATACGCGAAATTAAGTAAAATGACCAAAACGCCCCTCGGGCCCACGTCTTAGAATAGGGTGAAGTTTATATTTCCAGAATCCTCACACTCTCACGAGTTCATGCATACCAAAATTACCAGTATCGGACCTCAATGGTCCATCAAATCTTCAATCAAAGGCATCCAATACTAAGCCCTAGTTTCCCCAAATTTTCACCCTAAATTTCCATAATTTCTAGCTATAATCCATGAAATAATAGCATAGGAACGAGTTTTAAGTCCAAATTCCTTACCTCAATGAAGTTCCCTTGAAGTCTCTCCTTCAAATCGTCCAAAAAGCTCCCAAGCCGAGATAAAAAAAAAAAGGTGAAATAGCTCAAAATTCGCGAAGGACACAATTTATATTTCTGCCCGGGCATTTTTTGCATCTACAGCACAATAACCACTTCTGCGGTACCGCATATGCGGCCACATAACCGCTTCTACGGTTCTTCACTTAACGGACCAAAATCGCACCTGCGGCTTCGCAGGTGCGGTCCCGCAACCGCATCTGCGGTTTCTGACAATTACTTACCAATCCGCTTCTGTAGCTCCTCTTTCGTGTGTGTAGAATCGCACCTGCGGTCCCCAAACCGCAGGTACGGAAATACCAGAAGCAGCAAAAGATCAGCAGCTGCAAACATTCCTCAAAACTACCCGTCAACCATCTGAAATCATCCCGAGGCCCCCGAGACCTCAACCAAAGACACCAACAAGTCTAATACCACTATCCAAACTTGTACCAATCCTTAAAACACCTAAAACAACATCAAAACCTCAAATTAACCATGGATTCAAGCCTAAGAACTCCAATTTTTCTAAAAACACGCTTTCAATCAAAAAGTCTATCAAACCTCGTCCGAATGACCTGAAATTTTGCACACATGTCACATTCAACATTACGGAGCTACTCCAACTTCCAGAATTCCATTCCGACCCTTGTATCTAAATCTCACCATCGAATCGGAAACTTCAAAAATTCATCCTTCGGCATTTCGAGCCTAAATTAGCTACGGACCTCCAAAACACAATCCGAACACGCCCCTAAGCCCGAAATCACCCAAGGGAGCTAACGAAACCATCGAATTTCCATTCCGAGGTCGTCTTCACACTGTCCCGACTATGGTCAAATTTCCAAGACTTAAGCTCTCATTTAGAGACTAAGTGTCCCAAAACTCTCCGAAATTCAAAACCGAACATCCCGGCAATTCAAAATGGCATAAATAAACACAGGGAAAGCAGTTAATAGGGGATCGGGGTGTAAATTCTAAAAACGACCGGCCGGGTCCTTACACTTGTGGTGAGAGTATCACAAGTTAGTCAAAGTCTTTGTAACTAGAGAGTCACAAAGTGGCTTGTGGTGAGAGCATCACAAGTTAGTTAAAGTCTTTTTAACTAGGGACTCACAAAGTGGCTTGTGGTAAGAGTACCACAAGTTAGTTGAATTCTTTGTAATAGAGTCATTACAAAGTAGCTTGTAATAAGTGTTTACAAGTTAGTGAAGTTGAAAGCCTACAAGTGTAGGTCGTGGTTTTTGTCCCCTTGAGTTGGGATTTTTCCACGTAAAAATCCTCTGTGTTCTTTATTACTGAAGCTACTGTGGAACAATTAGAGAACTTGATTCCCTATACTGGTTGGTTTTACAGTCTGTTGCTTACAGTGGGAGCTGATAGAGAATATGGTTCTCTAAACAATAGGAACTTATCCTGTGTCTCATTTACATATTGGTTCAGTAGTTAGCACTGTGGGAACTGATATAGGACCAGATCGCTATACAGTTTGGTTCATTAGTATCTTCAGTGGAAACTCAAAGAGAACCTGGTTCTCTATACAGTTTGGTGGACACTTAGTTTCTAACAGACAAAACTAACAGACAAAATTGCTAATCTATTTAACCTTTCTTGAGACATTATTGATCTTAGGTATGATTTTATCAATTTTAATTTTGAAAACTTCTTTCTGCTGACGCGACGGTAACATGAGTTATTAACATTATTCCATAAGCAATATAGGCGTTGGAAAAAAATTAAATTTTTTTGTTTAATCAAGTGTATCAGTTAAACTATTATCTTCTAATTGTACTATTTTCATCAATACTTTTAATTCCTAAAATAAATCTAAACTATCAATATCGAATTGATTATTATGCTTTAAGAAACATTCAAGATTAAGGCAATATTTCTTCAAATGTCCATCATCAAGCGATCTTAATTTTACCGCTTAATAGAAAATCAAAAATATTTTCATATGCTTCCAATTGTTCAACATTCTCATCAAATTGTTACTTCCTATATATTACACGTTTCTTATGAAATTCGGGTTCGATATTCATTTCAAGTGCAATTTTCTTCGCAAAAATCATAGCGGTTGCAAATCCTACTTCTTTATACTTGTTAAATAAAGAAATCAAACTTTTTGACTTCACATAACCTTTTTTTAAACTTATACATAGCCTATTAGGTATAACAAAAAAATGAGCTCCCCACAAATGTGGGGCCTAAAGCAAGGGAGAAATTCACAAATAGCCAGATTTATAAGTGGTCATTCAAAAATAGCCACAGTTTCAAAAGTAATTGAATTTTAGCCACTTTTCATGTAAAGATAAATCTGAATGAAAACACTATTCAAAATCCGAAAAATACTCCAGCATAATATACTGAAATTCCAGTATAATATACTGGAACTCAAGTATATTATTATTGGAGTTCCAGCATAAGTATACTGGAACTCCAGTATATTATACTGGAACTCCAGTATTATAATGGAGTTCCAGTACAATATACTGGACTTCCAGCATAATATACTAGAGTTCCATATAATATACCGGTCCAGCATAATATGCTGGAAGTTCATACACAGGTGCTATGATCTCCAGTATATTATTCTGGAACTTTCCGCGTGTTGGCGTTCTGGCATAATATGCTGGAAGTTCCTACACAGGTGCACCCATATCCAGTATATTATGCCGGAACTTTTCGTGTTTCAGCAAAATAGTGGCTATTTTTTAATGACTTTGCAAACGCTAGCTATTTTTGAATGACCAGTCCGAAAACTAACTAGCCCGTGCTATTTTTACTTAAAGCAATTGTCTTACTTGCTTTATGGAAGGGCCGGCCCTAGAGCACAACTAATTTCCTTGGCATATCACGTATGTATGGTTGAAAGAAGTAGTTTGTTATCTAGTAAGGGGAATGTGGGACTTTCCCACATCGGTGGTCTAAAGTCCCTTTATGGGCTTTTTAAGTTCTTGTCCATTTTACATATTTGTTTAAGAATACACACTATTAAGTGTATGTGCAAATATATATATATAATACACACTATTAAGTGTATGTGCAAATATATATATATATATATATATATATATATATATATATATATAATATTAAATACTTAGACTTGGGGCTTGGGCCGGGTCGGTTATTAAATTCATAATTTTATTTTTTATTTCTATAACAGAAAATCTATTTTATTTGAATTTAAAATTCAAATAAACAGACACATCTTTTAATGAAATAAAGTGTCTCTTTGGAAAAGGCCTGACTTTTGCTCTATAAATAAACACGAGTTTCCCTACAAAGAGATTCAGAAAATCTGCAAGTATCAATTTGTGGTTTGTTATATCCTGAAGAAGATTGTCTGTATTTTCCCCAAATCTGTATACGGTCAATAACTTCTTTAAGGGAAGTCGTTCTCACACCTCAAGCCTTATCAATATCGTTTTCAATTACAATTAATTTTTCTAACAATCTTAAAGAAGTTATACTGCTATGGTGATAAGATATACGAGTCCACCAAACTCTAGAGTAGCTGGTGCTCGATGAGACTGATATGTAGAATGCAATACCAACTGAAAGTAAAGAAGGCCAGAGATTTTCTACGTGGAAAAAATCCCACACAACGGGATCAAAAAAACCACAACCTACACCTGTAGGCTTTAAATTCACTAATTTGTAATCTACCTATTACAAGTCACTCTACAATACTCCCGATTGCAAAGGCTTTAAACTAACTTGTGATGCACCACCACAATCCACTCTATAACTCTTCTAGTTACAGAGGATTTAACTTATGACTACTACTAGTCACAACATAAATTGTAAAGTTTACGAATTTTTTTGTTCCTAAACCAGTGCTTCTAAGAAAGCAGGCTAAGAATTACAATGAAGAACAATTAACAAGATTACAACTCAACTATGGACATACATAGGACTCGATTAGAAGTTGATCCTTAGTGGAGTTGTCTTCTTGTTCTTGACACACACAGTGACTTCAATGCTAGATGAACTTTGTTATGCTTGAGAGAATATCACTGAATCTGCATCGGAAGTGTGTCTTGCACCAGGTTGTTTTATCACAAAAGATATCACAATAGGTAGTGATGTCAACTCTTGGTGTAGTTCTTCCAGGTGAGAGGTGACTGATGCACAGCATCCACATCTGGGCATATGCGTTCCAGCTGAATAGTGGGCTTTGTAGTTCCTTCCAGGACACACCAGCAGACCAGGTCCTAGTTGTGTACACACCAACAGACCAGGTCCTCGTTGTGTTCCTCTTCTGTAGCAACTGCCAGATGATCACTTTCTTCTGTCGTGTTCCAGCTGTGTACCTGACTTGTACTTTCTGTCAGAGAACCCTGAAGCAGTAGGTCCCTGTTGTGTTTCTTCCTTTGTTGATTTTCAGGCTTAGATTAGTTTACATGAAATGTATGTCCTGTGCGCCAGGTGCTCTATCTGGTTCTTCATGACAAGTTTGTAAGATCATCATCAAAACATAAAATACTGAAAACCCATCAATTTCCTCCTTTTCGATGATGACAAACTTAGTCATAGACAACATTTGTTTAGAGCAATCATGGACAACATTTTTTTAGAGCAAAAATAACCAGATGAGATGCCAGTAGTGATGAAGTTCCCCCGTGATGAAGTTCCCAATTAATCTAAGATATCCATCATTCTCACATTGAAGTTTACTTACTTTCCCCCTTAATCTAAGCTTTCTTCACTGAAGTTTACTTAAGTTCCCACGTAAGTTCCCCCTTAATCTAAGCTTTCTTCCCCGTTTTGGCATCATCAAAAAGAATAGAGATAAAGAGAAGCACCAGCAGATAAGAAGCATAAAGAAGTCTAACACAGCTAGCTCATGCCACATATGTGCACACAACATAACAAAAAAGAGAAGCCAAAGGAACACAGTGTTGTACAAACAAGCAAAGGGGAGTTGTTTAATTAATGTTTACGTTGGACTGACCAAGTAAGGAGCAGTAATGGGTAATTTCAACATGCCATCACACAAAAACAAAAAAAATAAACACCAGTAAAATAGCACCCACCGGAGGTTGGAACAAAAATAGCTAGACACTGGGGAGGATCCTAGGGAGCACTAAGGGACAGAGGCTTCGATGGAGAGACAACAATGGTTTTGAGAACCAAGTCCAGTCTGACGTTTGCAGCCAGTTGTTCTTCAAGTAGTTGAGCCCAGAGTCTCTCATTTTCCTTTCTCAGTTGAGCAACCTCCTCATGTACAGAATCAGGTCCCTTAGCTGCTTGGCTAAGCTGAGTTTCTAGAATGGCATTTCGAGCCCTCAGTCTTTGTATTTCCTCAGATGCTACATTTTGGGCGTTATCAGCTGTGAAATGGTCGAATGCTCCCACCAACCATTTCTATGCATTCACATTCTTCTAAAGTGGTCTTTGAGAAGGTTTGCTTACGTGTGCCTACTCTAGGGTTTCCCAAGGGAACCTTATAAAATCTGAACACTTGAGTGAGGAGAAAGCCATAAGGTAATCCATGATTGCCACCTTTAAAATTTTCCACTTTTTGCATATGATCTATCATGATTGCTGGCAAGTTAATTGGCACAAACTCATCAAGCGCTTCCATCAGTACCAAGTCTGATTTTTTAGTAATGGAACGTCTCTCAGAGCGGGGCAAGAGTACTTTATTGACCAGTTCAAAAAGAAGCTGGTACTCAGGAAGCAATACCTTCTTATGAACCTGTTCCCCCTGTTGAATGGCTTGCTCTTTCATAATGGCTCCCCGAAAGTTTACTCCACAGACACCCTTAACTGAGTTCATACCTTCAGATGGGACTCTGAGAACCTTCCCCAATGTTGGAGCATCTAGCACAATGTCAACTCCATTTACGAGAGCACAGATGTGGTCCCCCTCAACAGTGAAAAGAGAGGCGTAGAAGGCTTGTACAGCATCTCCGTACACTAGAGGCATTCTTTCTTCAAACAAGTATTCCCATTGTTGGAACTCCACAATTTCCAAATTTTGACGCATTCCTGTCATTTCCGAAATAGCTCGATCAAATGTGCGTCCCCACAACACTTTCTGAGTTCTTAGTCTCTGTTGCCAGAGACCCCCATCATTTGCCATGCACCTTAACGGACCAGGTCCCTTTACTGTTTCCACCTTTTGATTGCTACAACCTTCATTAGAATTTCCTTTCCAGCTTTTTGTGCTCACATTATTGTCTTCAGACGCAGCCAGCTCAGTCTTACTACATTTCGACTTGCTCATATACGTCACAGATGGCCCTTTCTGTTTCTTAACAATTTCAGCGAGTCCCTTTTCCATGGTTGTTGAGTTGTCATAGATTGTTGCTCTATGGAACTAGGTTCCTTTGAAGCATCTGTGTCTGCTTGGTTTACTAACCCACTTTTGGTAAAATCCTTTGGATTCATTTTTTTCCTTTTTCTTGGCTTGACACTCTTTTTGCTTTTCTGAAGTGAAGATTCGAAGCTTTCTTGCTGTAGAGACCTAATAGTGAGAGATTTTGAGGAAGACCCCATGATCTTGGAGTGAATGAGGGGTACAGAAGTGGGTTTGCATGGAGGAGGAACGGGTTCATCTGAAGATTTTTCTGGGAACATTTCACAAGTCAGGGACTCCAAGAGTTCTGCAGTTCTTGCATTTTCTAAAACTGAGATATCTTCCCTCTGACACTCAGACGAGAAATAAACTTCTTCATTCGTCAGACTTTCAGCAGTTATGTCCAATATGTTGTGAGCTGCTTCTTTTTTAGGTGACTCCTTGAGAGTGACAGTGTCCAACATTGAGGAGTTTATATACTGGTCAGGGTCATCCTCATGGGCTTCTGAAACATGAGAAGTGAGACCTTCTGTATATTCTTTGGAAAAGTCATGGGATTGACTGGACATAAGGTTATCAAAATAATGGTAGACAGGGTTTAGTAGAAATGGGAAGACAGTAGTAGTGGAGAAGAGATCAGAATTGTGTAGAATATTAGAGTGCGGGAGACAGTAATGATCTGAACATGGTTTCAATGAAGGCAACGGAATAGGGACGGTGTTCGAGATGGTAGACTGAGACGATTGTTCGATCGTCATTTCAAAAATACCTTCCAGACAGGTAGCTTGGAGATGGTAAGAGATGAAGAGTGAATTCTAGCTGTACAACGAAGAAGAAGGTTCATGACTTGTCTTAGGAGGGAAAATTTATTTGAGGAGAAGCTAATGATGAGTGAAGACAGAAACGGGTTCTGAATAGTCCTAGAGACGGCGGCAGGTTTGTGGGAAAGAGGTGAAAGGATTTGACGGACAAGACATGACGGACAGACCTTGAAAAGTTTGATGATATGGCAACTGAATTACAGGGAAATTATTACACCTTTTTTTTTGTTTAGAGAGTGCATGCAAAAATTAAGCTTATTACCACTAACCTGAGAGACGAGAACCTGATACAGGATCAATCTTTTTGAACAGGATTTCACGGCTCCCCCCTATTTACAGCTGATAACTGCACCCTCAGCTTCTATGATCGTTATGCGTGTTTACCTATAACGGTATCGATATGAGTTAGGCTTGGTTAGAAAACACTTTAGATGCCCTTACCTGATGGTCTCTTACATAACTAGCAAATTGATGAACAGGTTCTTCACTAGTTCTTGTGACTCCATCTTCTCCTTGATTTCTATGGAATGTTCACTTCTTGGGGCTTTGTTGTCGATGTCTGGAATTTGGTATGCTTTCCATCGAACAGTCCTTCCTTCATGCTGATCCTCAGCGGAAGATCTCTTTGTTCAAATTTTTCTTCAGTTGTTGGTGTGGTCACTTCACTTTACCTCCTTGTCTCTCAGAAGATGAGGCATGAATCATCACATGTACACTTTGGCTTCCCATGCTATGTGTAGTGCCTTGAGCTACATCTTTACTTCTTCCTTCTGCTTCATAGGTAGCTAGTAACGGACCAGGTTCTTTGAGCGACGCGGAGAATGCTGTTGCATTGTCTTTTGCTGATCTCTTTCATCTTGCCCACTTTAACATCCTCCTAATTTGAAGCATTAACTATTTCTCCATAAGCATCTTCTACCAAATAGTGCTTCATTTGTTGGGGACCTTTGACCTTGTTTTGTAGGTTGTTTCCAGATGGATTCCTTTATTCGTCTGTTTGCATTGTGCTTTCCAAATTGATCCTTTGTCAGAGGCAAGGCATTTTCTTCCAATTGGTGGTTCCTGGCGAGTTTTGATTTTGGGAAGAACCTGGTTCGACACCTGTTCTCCAGTAGAGAGCAGTGTTCACTCCTTTTTCCCAGAGCCCTTTTGGTGATTCCATAGGCAACAATTATCATCCATGCTTCATTTTCCAGTTTCGTCTTTTCCTAATTAAGTCCCAAGGAAACCTTTCTGCCTTGTTTTTTTTGTATAGAAAATGTACCCTTTACTTTTTCTTCAAAGACACATCCCCTTCATGCAGGGCTTTAGTGAGAGTCTTTTCATGATGTTTTCTCAGCTGCGTGCGTTAGGCATCCACTGTTCATAGTCCATCGCAGTCTGCTTCTTCTCAGTGTTCCCTGCGCTTGTACATCAAGGGTTAGACTTAGGAACCCAAACTAGTTTGGGTCCCTTGTTATTATAGAAAGGATGAATAAGAGATTTCCTAGTCCACGCAGGCAGCATCCGCTTTTTGCGAGTGGTACCAGGTCCTTTGCCACTAGTCACTTTATTAGTGAACACTCTGTTCTTCTGAACAGACTGAACCTAGGCCTGGCAATTTTCTTTAGAATGCCCATTGTTTTCACAGTGGGTACATAGCCAGTTGTCAGGTACAGTGACATACTTGCTGTGTGGGTTGTAGGGAGTTTTCTCCCTTTGAAACCTGATGCCCTGCTTGTTCCCACCATTGTTGAGATACATAGCAGTCATAGTATCTGAGAACCAGGTCCACTTCAAGGATTTTTCAAGATCATTTTTTACTTTCTCCAACTCAGCTTGTAGTTGCTTATTTCTCTCGGGTTCACTGCAAAGGCTAGTTTTTACAGCAATTAACTCATTTTCCAGCGAGATGTGTGACTCGCTGGCTACTTCCTTCCCTTTCTGGGCACTTACACTTCTATGTTCTCTGTTGAGTCCCTCAATGGTTTCCTCTAGATCAGGCATATTGCTAACAAGTCATCCCTTTCCTCTTCAGTAGATGTGACCTTTTCTTCTAAGGCTTGTTTCTCAATGTTAAGGCCTTCTATGGTTTCTTTCAGATCAACAACTACTACAATCAGGTCGTCTCTTTCATTTTCAACACTGGTTATTCTTTCATTCAAGGCCTCCTTCTCTAATTCAAGATTAGCTATGGTCTCATCTCGATCTACTACACATACCACTAGATCATCTCTAGATTGCTCTGCCTCTCCTAGTTCTATTGTGAGGGTCTCCTTATCGTTTACAAGACTATAATAGGCATCAATTAAGACATTTGATAAAGACCTTAACTTCTTGGAAGAATAGGATTTCAGATTTCTTTGAACATCCCGGAAGCTTACCTCATCGTCTTCATCTTCTTCATCATCCTCATCATCTGACTGAGCCATCAGCGTGAACAGTGAGTCATACTTTGTTGATTTGGTTTCCACTGCCAGCAGGGAACTATTTTCTGCAGCTGATTCCCTTTCGAATTCACTTGACGAGTCTCCCCAAGCAGCAAGGGCCTGCTTAACGATATTGTCTGCATCACTTTTTCGATTGAATCTTTTTTCGGGAACCAGGTTCCTTTTTCCTGCTTTGTCAGGATTCTGCTTGTATTGCTCCTGTTTCACAAGTGGGCAGTCTTTGACGAAATGCCCTGACTTTCCACATCTGTGGCAAAGATCGTTGTTCCTAGTTTTGCTTGAACTGCCCCACTTTGGTATACCACCGTTTCTTTGAACCATTTTTTAAAATCACTTAGTAAGATGGGCCATGTCACTATCTTCATCACTAGAATCACTCCTTTCAGCTTTAAGCACCAGGTTCTTCTCTTTCTTAGGCTCTCTTCGTTCATTGTCCTTCTTTCTCTTCATCTCGTACGTTTTCAGATTACCGATCAGCTCATCCATGCTCAGAGTCTGTAGATCTTTAGCTTCCGTGATGATATTTATCTTACTTTGCCAAGACCCAGGTAAAACACTGAGAATTTTTCTTACAAATTTATTTCTGGGAATGACATCTCCAAGTGAATGAAGCTCATTTATGATGGAGGTGAATCTAGTATGCATATCTTGTATAGATTCATCATCCTTCATCCTAAAGAGTTCATATTCTGTGGTGAGCATGTCAATTTTGGATTGTTTTACCTGAGTGGTTCCTTCATGAGCAGTCTGCAACGCCTCCCATATTTCCTTGGTAATTTCACAAGATGAGACTCTGTTGTACTCATCAGGTCCTATGCCACACATCAGAATTTTCTTGGCACGGTAGTTTTTTTCTATAGCTTCTCTGTCAATGTCATTGTACTCTCTTCTTCCTTTAGGCACCAGTTGCTCTGTTTCTTCAATCTTTTTCATGGGAACATGTGGACCATCACATATGATGTCCCACAACTCTGAATCTTCTACCATAATGAAATCATGCATCCTGGTCTTCCACCAACCATAGTATTGACCATTGAATCTAGGAGGTTTATAGGTTGACTATCCTTCTTCAAAGCTTGGTGGGGCGGCCATTGAGGATTTATCCTAGGTGTTAGCCTAATAGGAGAAACCTTCTCTGATACCAATTGATAGCTAATATGGGTCCACCAAACAATAGAGTACCTGGTTCTCTATTAGACCGATACGTTGAAAGCAGTAAGGATTGAATGTAAAGAAGGCCAGAGGTTTTTCTACATGGAAAAATCCCACACAAGGGGATCAAAAAACCACGACCTACAACAGTAGGCTTTAAACTCAACTAACTTGTAATCTACCTATTACAAGCCACTTTGCAAACTCCCTTTTGCAAAGACTTCAAACTAACTTGTGATGCACCACCACAAGCCACTCTCTAACTCTCCTAGTTACAGAGGATTCAACTTATGACTATTCCTAGTCACAACGCAAACTCAAAAGTTTACGGATTTGGTTTGTTCCTAAAACAGTGCTTCTAAGAAAGCAAAATAGGAATTACAATGTAAAGCAAATAACAAGATTACAACTCAACTATGGATATACATAAGACTTCGTTTAGAAACTGATCCTTAGTGGAGTTGTCTTCTTGTTCTTGACACACCGGTGATCTCAATGCAGGATGGATGCTTCTTCTTCTTGAGAGAGTATCACTAAAATGCACAAGAACTGGTGTGCCTTGCACCAGGTTGTTTTATCATAAAAGATATCACAATTAGATAGTGGTGTCAACTCTTGGTGTACTTCTTGTCAGTGGGAAGTGACTGCTGCACTGTCTGCACAGCCACTTCTGGGCAGGTGCGTTCCAGCTGGATTTACTGCTTCTGTCAGGTACATACCAATGAACCAGGTTTACGGATATGTCAATTAGATCCAGGTCCTAGTTGTGTNGACTCTCCAAACTCTCAAAAAACCCAATTCCCAAAGTGGGAAAAGAGTTGTCTTCCCAAATGTCGTGAACCCGATTCCGCTAGGAAAAAGGGGGCGTCGACATCATGGCGACTCTGCTGGGGATGTCTTTAGGCTTTTACCATTGCATGCTATACGTAACTTTATTACTTTCTTTTATTGCTTTTGCTTAATGTCTTTATTTGAAACTAACTTGTTTCTTTTGTTTCTTTTTCTTTAATTACTTTCATTTATTGCTTTCCATCAAATACCTTTGTAATTTTTGAGCAATTATTGTAAACTTTATTGTATGAACGTGAAAATACATGTCAATTTGTTTCATCCTTGTAAACTGCATCCTCAACATCATATTCCACTCGTGCCAAACAAATACTATAGCAACGCTTATAATGAGTAGTTGCGCACTTCCAATACTACCACCCCCTAAATTTGGCAAAGGCATATTTGCGGTAAAACCAGTCGATCAACGGTGTAGTCGACGGCTCCGTGCCTTTCCCTCTTGAGTTGTCCGCTCAAGGGTACCAGTCTAGCACTTCAAGATAGAAACCTTACTCCGTTAAACTGTACATGCATCATGGTCAAACCTAGCCGAGTCAGTTATGTTGTCCAAATAATGACTCATTAAGATAGCCTTGTCCAAAGTCCACCGGGTTTCCTTGAAACCCAAACGGACACCTCCACGTTCTGTGCATTTATTTGGAGAACTTAAGTGCTTTGCTATGCTAATTATTGATTTAAATAGTCGAGTCTGGTAGGGGTAAGGGCCTAACACTTTGTTTTGCAGAAAATGAGGCACGAGATCCCCAGATTTGGCATGGTAACCAACATTCATCCAAGGCTACTGAATTGGTGGAACGACCTCCATTCTAGTGATCAAACACTCGTCCGAAAGTACCTACGGATTCTGCCTTCTCTCCTAGAGATTCAACCTAACAATAGAATCATAGAGGCTACAACATTGTTCTGGGATAGTGACAAATCTGTGTTCCGCTTTGGTGATCTAGAGATGACTCCTTACTTGAAGAGATAGGGGGTCTAGCTGGAATTCCTTGGGAGACTCCGTGTCTGCTTATGCCAGAAAATCGCAAAGGAAAGGGTTTCCTTTAAATGATGGGGTTGAAGAAAAACCCAGACTTAACCTGTTTGAAAGACTCCTACATCCCGTTTGACTATCTATACGAAAGGTACGGCCATAGCAAGTCATACCGCACGTATTCAGATGAATTTGCTATCACCTCATTGGGGCATGTCCATAGAAGGGTCTTTGTTTTCATGTTTTGATTTTTGGGGATGATCGTGTTCCCTATGAAGAAGGCTAGGATCCACACCAGACTAGCCATGGTAACCAAAACTCTGATGGAAGGAATTGGTGGGCAAACTTTCAGCATAGTGCCCATGATCGTCGCCGAGATATACCGCGCCTTGAACAAGTGTCAACAACAAGGCAGTCATTTTGAGGGTTGCAACTTATTGCTTCAGCTTTGGCTCATGGAGCACCTTCAGAAAGGAGAATACCGGCAGGAGATCCTACGCAGAGATTGGGATGATCATATCGCCTTCCACCAGCCGAGGCGTATGAATTATATGCCAAAGATGTTCGCTCAGCCAGAGGACGCCAGAGGGTGGGTAGAATTGTTCGAAAATCTGAAAGAAGACCAGATACAATGGATGTTTGAGAGGTTCCCTACGGAATTCATTGTCCGATCCCGAGATGCACCATTTCTCATACTGATTGGTTTGAGAGGGACTTATCCTTACGTTCCTCTCTGAGCCATGAGGCAGGCTGGAAGAAGACAAATCATACCAAGGGTTGATAAAACAAGTCACCTCAGGGCTGATTTCCAGGACGATGATAGCCCTCACAGGTGCCAAGCTCAGCATTTGTGGCATTGCAAAATCGTTTTGGGGAAGGAATCCATCGAGCCAGACAGGTACCACGCCGGTTGCGTGCCGCATTATTCGGGTTGGTTAGAAGATGATGGCATGGGTCAGCCGAGATTCGTTCGAGGTCACAGAATTATTGACGAGCATGCTGAAACACAGGTTAAGTATAATCAACTGCGCAAGAGAATTCGAGAGTGTGAATGTGAGCATTGGGAAATAAAAGAAGCCCATCAGAAATTGATCGAGGAGTGGAAAGAAATGGCTGTCAGTGCCAACAACCGACTAGGATATTTGGAACGGGGTCTAGTAGAGCTGGAAAAAAAGTTCATCAAGAGGATCGAAGACTACCAAAACGCCGAAGGAAATGCGGGCGGACATCTGGCTCGAGCCTACTTACTGCTAGGACTACGCGAGTTGGTGGAGCTGTTCGAGGGAGACAAGACTGCCAAATCTGGGCAAGGTCCTTCTGGGACCAAGTAGTTAGGAGTCCTTTATTTTGCTTTAATGATGTAATAAGGCCAATGGCCACTAGTGACATTTACTTTCTATTATTTAGAGTCGTTTTGGATTTGTCTTATTTTTATCAATAAAATGAGGCATTTANCATGACTTGCTTAGGAGGGAAGATTTATTTGAGGAGAAGCTAATGATGAGTGAAGACAGAAACAGGTTCTGAATAGTCCTAGAGACTGCGGCAGGTTTGTAGGAAAGAGGTGAAAGGATTTGACGGACAAGACATGACGGACAGACCTTGAAAAGTTTGATGATGTGGCAGCTGAATTTACAGGACAATTATTACACTTTTTGTTTAGAGAGGGCATGTAAAGATTAAGCTCATTATCACTAACCTGAGAGAGGAGAACCTGATGCCGGATCAATCCTTTTTGAACAGAATTTCACAGCTCCCCTTTTTTGTAGCTGATAACTGCACCTTTAGCTTCTATGATCGTCATGTGTGTTTACCTGTAACGGTATTGATGTGAGTTAAGCTTGGTCAGAAAATATTTTAGCTGCTTTTACCTGATGGTCTCTTACACAACCAGCAAATTGACGATCAGGTTCTTCATTAGATTCCTGTGACTCCATCTTCTCCTTGATTTCTCTGGAATGTTCACTTCTTGAGGCTTTGTTGCCGATGTCTGGAATTTGGTGTGCTTTCCATCGAACAGTCCTTCCTTCATACTGATCCTCAGCGGAAGATCTCTTCGTTCAAATTTTTCTCCAGTTGTTGGTGTGATCATTTCACTTTACCTCCTTGTCTCCCAGAAGATGAGGCATGAATCATCACAGGTACACTTTGGCTTTCCAATTTGAGGCAGAAGTTGGTTGAAAAGAGGAATATGGTGGTTCACTTGACTTCCCATGCTATGTGTAGTGCCTTGAGCTACATCTTTACTTCTTCCTTCTGCTTCATAGGTAGCCAGTAATGGACCAGGCGCTTTGAGCGACGCGGAGAATGCTGTTGTGTTGTCTTTTGTTAATTTCCTTCATCTTGCCCACTTTAAAATCCTCCTGATTTGAAGCATTAACTATTTCTCCATGAGCATCTTCTGTCAAATAGTGCTTCCTTTGTTGGGGACCTTTGACCTTGTCTTGTGGGTTGTTCCCAGATGGATTCCTTTATTCGTCTATTTGCATTGTGCTTTCCAAATTGATACTTCCTGTTGTCAGAGGCAAGGCATTTTCTTCCAATTGGTGGTTCCTGGCGAGTTTTGATTTTGGGAAGAACCTGGTTCAACACCTGTTCTCCAGTAGAGAGCAGTGTTTACTCCTTTTTCCCAGAGCCCTTTTGGTGATTCCATAGGCAACAATTATCATCCATGCTTCATTTTCCAGTTTCGTCTTTTCCTAATTGAGTCCCAAGGAAACCTTTCTGCCTTTTTCTCTTTTGTATAGAAAATGTACCCTTTACTTTTTCTTCAAGGACACATCCCCTTCATGCAAGGCTTTCAGTGAGAGTCTTTTGATGATGTTTTCTCAGCTGCGTTCGTTGGGCATCCACTGTCCGTAGTCAATCGCAGTCTGCTTCTTCTCACTGTTCCCTGTACTTGCACATCAAGGGTTAGATTTAGGAACACAAACTAGTTTGGGTCCCTTGTTATTATAGAAAGGATGAATAAGAGATTTCCTAGTCCACGCAGGCAGCATCCGCTTTTTGCGAGTGGAACCAGGTCCTTTGCTAGTAGTCACTTTATTAGTGAACACTTTGTTCTTCTGAACCCTGGCATGACAACTTTCTTTAAAATACCCAGTGTTTCCATAGTGGGTACATAGCCAGTTATCAGGTACAGTGACATACTTATTGTGTGGGTTGTAGGGAATTTTCTCCCTTTGAAAGTGATCGCGGCCAACTCCGCACTACTATTTAAGTAGCGAGAGAGGGCAGAGCAGCTTTTACCCAATTTAGGGTCGGGATCGAATCCACAGAGAGCTAGAATTTGGAATCGAGTATCTATCTAGTGAAGAATTGTGTATGTGTTCTTAATTGCACTTCTATTCATTTTTGGGGTTTTTGTTTACTTCTACTACTATCAATCTACAAATGGTAATTGCAACTAAATTATGCTAAGAGTTATAATGCTACGAGTTGATCAAATAGGTTTAAAAGGCACTAGGGTAGTGACTACCGCCTAGGTGGTCAATTGACGGGTACTTGAATCTAAGGCACGTTTGACACGTTTGGGGAGTATGTTATAATCGTTGCACGACTTTACCCACTCTACACTTCTCGGTGGTTCGAGTGATTTTGCCCGAATTGGCTTTCTCAAGACCAATTGGGTATGCAAATTTGCACACGCAACTAGGGTTCAATTCGGGTATTACTCTCTCGACGTTTAACCCTTTAATTGGGGCTATCAATCTCTTGAGTACGCCCGAATTCATTGTTGGACCAATTTTGGAGACTTAGGCTCTCTTTCTCAAGAAGAACTCAAGTCAACCCAACACAAACTAGTATTTGCAACCACTAATTCAGAAATTTACCATGAAATTGGCCCAAATAACAAACACCCATAGACAATTTAGCCCTAAATTACAAGACCCATCAATTACCCATACTAGGGTTGAGCCACAACCCTAGCTTATGGGGTCTAGTTACTCATAATTAAAGAAGAAAAGCAAGAAATAGATGGAGATAAACTCATATTCATTAATCACTAAGTTAAATAACAAGATTCAATGATGAAAAGTAGATAAAATTGCCCAAAATGACTTAGAAAGTCGAACCCACGAGCGCAGCTCCTTAATTACAATATCTCATACCTTAAAAATGGAAAAAGAAGCTATTTATACTAGGCTGAAAAATCTGGACAAAAATGCCCCTGCGGGGTTAGTGCGGACCGCACAAAATGGACCGCGATCCGCACTAGGGATTTGGCCTTGAAAAACAGCTCTTTGAATCTTGGCATCGCGGACCGCAGAGAATGGACTGCGGCCGTGGAGGCTTCTAGTGCGGTCCGCATAAAATGAACTGCGGACCGCATTGGCTTGAAAACTCCAAATTGCAACTTCTCTGATTCTTGGCTCTGCGGACCGCACTAAATCGACTGCGGCCGCATTGCCTTCAGTGCGGACTGCACAAAACCTAGTGCGGCTGCACTGCCTCTTAGCCTGGAAGTTAGCCTCTCTGAATCTCCTAGTGCAAACCGCACAAAGTGGTGTACATCCACACTGGGCCTGTTTTGCCTGAGCTTGTCTTGTCTTTGGCACTTGTGCAAGTTTCACTCCTTTTGAGCTGATCTTTGACATCTCGTCACTTTGATGATCAAACCTGCAATCAAGCACAACTTGTGAGCCATTTGGGACTATTTTGTATGAATTCCTACTCAAAGCATAAGCAAGAAGGAGTATAAAATGCGTCAAAATCCCTAGTTATCAACTCCGCCAAACTTAAGCTTTTGCTTGTCCTCAAGCAAACAAAATAAGACCCACCCCTTAAGGGAAAAACCAAGAAATTTTTAGTTGTCCTAAAGTAACCTCAACTAGCCTCAGTTGGGACTAACAATTGCCCTCAATACACATGAATCATTAACACATTTACTCCTTTTAAAACACCATGGATCAAGTGCGACACAAGAGCATCAAGAATTGACTCAACACATCAAAGAACTCTTTTCTGTTACTTCGGTCATTGTGGAACCCAAACTCACACATCCTCAACTCTCCCTAAGCAATCCTCACCTTTAAGATAGTGGCACTCAGAACGAGGATAATGGGAATCCACTCATCTCTCTCAAGAAAAAGCCACAAGTCCGGCTCTAGGTATCATATGCTTGCCCCTTATGTGAGTATCCACTAATGTAAGCTTCATTAAACTCAAGATCATATAGGGATTTTGTGGAGACATTGTGAAGGCTTTTGGTTCAGGGTAGGAAATGTTTTGGTCTAAGTAGGTTCCATCTTCCCTTAAGCACTTTTTTTGATTCATTTGGCATCCATTCACTTGACTCTTTGGGTCATTTCAATTCTTCTAAGGGGTTAGAGAGACACACTGTCACTCTTTCTTATGCATTTCAAACCTTTTCTCCTTTTTCAACTTTCCACACCTTTCATTCTTTGCTTTTCTTTGAATCCCTTTTTATTCTTTTTCACATTGAACTTTCTTTTTGTCTTTTTTCTTTTCTTTCTTTTTCATTGCCTTTCCTTTTCTTCATTTTTGTGCCTTTTTACCACTTTGTTGCAATCGTCGTCTCTCCCCCCAAACTTATACTTTTGCCATGTGCTAAAGGAAAGATCGGGTGCCAAGAGAGGGTATCTTTTAAAATGGGTATAGGCTTGTATCATGGTTATTGAAGGAAAAAGGTCTAAGGCTCAAAAGGGTTGACTAGGGATCTTATCATTGGTAGGTTATGGAAGTGTTCAAGCTACCATTTGGACCAAGGAGAGCCTATAATTATGTCTCAAGTGAAAATTCACTTAGGATTTCGCCTCAACAAACATTCAGGGCAAGTTCTAGACCAATGGCTCGGGACATGGACTTGAAATACGATTACTCACCACACAAGCTATGGGATTGCTAAAGACACAGAGTCGGGGGCCCAAAACGACCTTAGATAAGATTCAAGCTCACAATGGTCCCGAAAAACCACTTGATGATTATCGGCCAACACAAGAGTCTCAAGGTCACGACTTTCACCATCCTAAACACAACAACTTGTTTTTGACCATAAGATCAAAGGCAAATGTGCTAGGCCCAAGTGAAGCTTTGCTTGAGGCACCCTTGACTACTAACTACTAAAAACAAAAAGAAAAACGGACTCAAACCCTTAAGAAGGTTATCACGCCATCCATCATTGGGAAGAGCCACCCGGTTCACACAACACTCCACCTTTGGAAAGAACCTTGGCATTAAGAAAACCAAAGGCTTATTGCAAACATTGAACACAAGAAGCTACGAATCACAAATAAGAAGCTAAGAACAAAAAGTTTTCGGAAAGCAGAATGAATATATACAAGAGGGGATTTGAATATACAATAGATGAGATGAATATCTACAATGTAACATAACTTTATATACAGACCCAAAGTAAAATAAAAGTGCGAGAAATGATAAAAATATATACAAACCAAAGATGAAAAATAAAGAAAGCATAAAAAGTATAAAAAATATATACAGTCATCCGAGTGAATCCATTAAGCAAAAAGTAGGGCCTACCCCCTCAAATGAAAGCTGGCATTGTCCCCAATGCCAACTAACCAAAATAAAGCACCAAAAAGATGATAAAGAAGGATATAGAGACTCTCTATGGCCTGTCTGTCTGCATAGGCTCCTGAGTGGTCCCTGGGTCCTCTCTATGCTCGGGAACCTCAGACTGGTTCCCTGTGTCCTGTTGCTCTGCTGCTGG